>NC_048284.1:29211849-29261833 GCF_009762535.1 Notolabrus celidotus | reverse complement strand
AAAGCTGCAAAATGGTTGATCTAAACTCTAAAGATGAGAAGCAAATAGTTCAGCAGTTTGGGAATAATGTTCCTCTGAGTAAAAAGAGGAAGACTGAGTGGATTTCATCATCTACAGTACATGATATCATTAAAAGATTCAGAGAATAAGAGACACCTCTGTACAAAAGAGTTAAGGACCAAAATCAAGACTTGATGGACCTGCTCTTCAGGCCCTCAGGCAGCACTGCATTAAAAACAGACACGACACTGTAGTGGAAATCACTGACATGATCCAGAAACCTTAGAGAGACTTCTTTGAGCCAGTTTAAGATGGACTGAGATGAAGTGTAAAACTGTCCTGTGATCTCACGAATACATATTTCAGCAAGAAAATGATAAACCACATTCTGCACGTATTACAACAGCAAGGCTCTGTAGTGGAAGAGACCAGGTGCTGAACTGGCCTGCCTGCAGTCCCGACTTGTCCCCAACATGAAACATGAAATACGACAAAGGAGACCCTGAACTGTTGAGCAGCTGAAATCCTCTATCAGGCAAGAATGAGACTTTTCACTTTAAACTCCAGAAACTGGTCTCCTTGGTTCACAAGAGAGTGTTGTTAAATGACACAACTGTAAACATGTCTCTGTCCAAATGAGCATATATTTTTCAAAAAACAATACAGTTTTCAATTACAACGTTTGATATGTTTTAATTGCACTATTTTCAATTAAATATAGACTTTAAATGATTTACAAACCATCCTTTTAAAAACAAAAGGCACTTTCCAGCATACGATCTCAAACATACAAAGCAAAGTATCCTTAAATGCTGATATATTAACACTTACATTGGCTCAGATTAATACTGACAACAGAATAAGTAATCTGTGTTAATCTACATGTAGCGCTGTAGCCAGCAGGGTTTAAAAACAGCGTGAAGACAAGCAAGTGTCACCATGTGGGCAGTTTCCAGAGGCATGCAGCTTTGCAGGAACAAAACTGTCGATAGTTATTCATCTTAACAAGCTCTTAACTCACAGCAAAGCCACTGTAATGCCTTCTCTCATCCTCACAGGTCATTATTATTTTAATCAGTATTGAAACAACCAAGTAAACAAACACTTCATCCGTTTAGATGGAAACAGTAGCAGTGGTGGCGCTGCTCAGAATTCAGATCTGTGAAATGCTAATCTCTTTTCATGGTCCAGGCCTCCTTGCTTTTGTCCTCGGAGGGACTCCCACCGAGATTCGTGACTTGATTTGAATACGAGGCACAGAGCTGGCACCTCGCTGCAGAGGGAGCCCTCTGAAGATAGAGCTGGAGCACATAGACGGGGGAAGACCTTCAGTGTGTCACAGCAAGGTTTCTACTCTTAAAAGCTGTCACTTCAAGGAGAATCTTTGCTCAAGAGTGTCTTCAAAAAACAAGTTTAGGTCACATGTGAAGGGTTTAATCTTGTGAAAATTATGAATCAGGTTATGATGCAATGGGGAACAGAACTAAAGGACTCATAAAGATTAAAGACTTTACATATACAGGTGTCATTCTCCAATAGGTGCTGCTTGAGCTGCAGTTTGTACAAAGTTTTACTTGAAAAGTTCCCTGAACTTCTCATGGAGTGATAACAATAACAAACACTGGATTGATGTCACAGGAAAGAAAGTCCAGTGTTGTATTTGACATAATTTTTTTCTCTTCTTTTTGGAAATCATGCATGTACATCCTCAGCTCTGGCATCCAAGAGACGTTCATGTCTTTTGAATGTCTCTTTGATCGTCTGATTTCTTTCATTGATGTATTTCAGATGTAAGTGTGATATCAATATAACCTCAGTTAACCTTTAGAGGTTATCGACCTCTGCACTGTTTATGACCAATGATGCCCGATTGCTCTTCATTAGTATCAGTATTACAACCGTCCAGGTCATCCTCCACAGTTCAGATTACATTTGCAGTGACAAAAAAATCAATATTCATGGTGTAGAATAGATTTACTGCCAATAAATACCTGAGCTCAACCCAGTGTTACAGCTGGGGTTGGTAGTCAGATTTAGATCCACTTTTTGTTTTACTGGTTAAAATGATCTTTATGTCCCGATGGCAATCAATACATAATGTGTTCTTAAAAAAGAGCGAAAAAAACCTGCTATCTACAGCCGGAGTAAACCTGGGAAAACACCAACCAATCCCTGCCATCAGGAGCCAAATGATAAAACCAATCAAATCCTGTCCTGCCGTTCTGCCCGCCTCCTGCGTATACATTTCATGTTTGTTTGTGTTTTTAACTTTCACTATGATAATATTTTGGTGTTTTCTTACTGCTGAGTGAGACATGAGTTGAAGTCCTGAGGAAATGCTACATTCAAATTCTTGCTAGTTTTTCGTGACTACCAACCCTAGCTTTAAGAGAGCAGCGTGTCGATCAACCCTGGAGATCTGCTGAACAAATCAGAAGAGGGTTCAGCTTTTAAAGGTATTCTCATATATGTTTCGAATCAACGTCTACACGGGAAAGATTGTAAAATGTTGACATATCATCATGTATAACATCTTTGTGACAACAATAAGTGGATTAATGTTAGTAATGTTATATTTAAGCCTGCTGTTGTCTGGAGCTGTAAACTTAGCTCCATAAACTTCATTACACAGCGCTGGGTTTGGTCCAAAACTGAAACACATGCTCCCTGTTTGTTATCTCCCTCTCTCTCTTGTGTTGCATGTAATCTTTTCTGACACTGTCAAGTCCAGTTCTATCTAGCTGCATGTATTAATGATGCTGTATTGGAGCTGCAGCAATGTGTTTATAGTAGGGCTGCCAGCTTGAATATGTTAGTCACTGAGATTAAGTCTTAAAATTAACATATCATTTTTATAATCACACGCTTTTTGTGGCCCTTTTGACACACTGTAGTTAAGCCGTCGCAGTGTCTTCCTGCTTCCTGCTCCCGCCATGATAGAAAATGACACCACTGCACATATTTATAGCACATTTCAAGTCAAAGTAATCTGCACTTTGTGGGAAGCAAAATTAAACTATTACTGAAGTACTTTGAGTTTGAACTACCACATATGAGCGAAGCATACAGGTGCAGCTAATGAGACTGGTATCAGCGGGCAGAGCACTATTTTGGAATGAGAGAGCAGACCTGTGGATGAAACACTTTGTAGCCGTTCTCCCATCAAGGTTTCAGACCACACTGGTGTAGCAGTGCAGCAGTTATTTGAATTCTAAATCCAATCGATCAACTCCAAAAGCTCAAATTTTAAGAAACTGACCAAGCAGTAATGACAGTGCAGGTGACACTGTTGTTCGTAATATTTTTGCGCTTTACTTTGCTATCAAAAGCCTTAAGTTTTTGCCCAGTTTTGGGATATATTGTGAATGTTGATATTTTTGCATCTCAGTTTGACATAAATTTAAGCAACAAATGAGATTAAAAATGAACCCTATTTAAGTATTGAAATCCACAGATTAATAGTGATGAAAGATTATACTTTAATGGTAGATTCAAAATATGATCTGGCCACTATCCTGCAATCCTTACTCTGCGGTTCTGATCCGTTGCACAAAAACACATTGTGTATTTGTTTACATTATATTTAGCTTTAATAAAGATGCCTATATGTGTCTTTTATTTGTATTATTATGCCATTTTTTTCTTTCACTACTTGATTAAATGTGAACAAAAACAAATGTGTTTAGTATGTATTTTTGCTTAGTGTGGTATTGCTCCATGAAAATAATAAAATATATATAAATGTATACCCTTATAATTAGTTGTGTTGTTGCGTGTTGAAGGATACAGTAATCCCTCTGCATGTGTCACCAGCCTGTCTGCACTCTGAAGAGCTGGAGCCGTGATGGAAAGCTTCTGTTGTCTGCTTCCTCTTTGTCACTGTGTCAAAACGCCAGAGGGGGGCCTCCCCCGTTTATTCATGTTTTACTTTATTGAAACAGAGTTTACAGCAGCGCTCTGCAATCTAACAAGAGTGTAAAAATAAACCATAATTGATGTTTACCGCCTTTTTGCTCGAAACTGACAGCCTGAAATTTGTTCACCCTCTGCACGGTGACAAAGATCAAATCTGAAATGCCTCCACATCTGAAAATAAACTTTAGAGTTTATAAAAAGACGGGAGGAAGTTTCCTGCTTTTGGCTTCAAATGAACAATAGCTGTCCTATACAAGCTTTTCTCTTTTACTTATTGTTCATAAATGATTCATTATGGATTCCCAACACGGAAAACAAACATGTCACTTTTAGTCATTGATAAATATGGAACAATGGTTGCTTAAAGTCATTGGCTTAGTTACTAAAATGATTCAGTCAGTGAATTATCTCTCATGCTAAAGTAACTAAAGATTCTTTATTATGTGGTGCTCCCTGTCCCCCACATTAGTCACAGCCTAAAAGCAGAACTGTCTTTCATAGCAGGAAGAAGCAATGTTATCATTAGAGTTATCATTTCAAGCAATAAAACACACACCATCTAGTCTGCTGTTTTTTGTGTGATCAGTTATGAGCATTAGATTTGTTTTCAAGGGTCGAGTGAGGCATAATGTTTAGAAAGTTTTAGGCTAAGCAAGACCCGGATGTAAAGTGAAGAAGTCTTCATCACCCTAAGATAAACAGGACCCCACAGAAATATAGATGTTGACATTTCTGTCCTCATTCAGCTCTCCTTCTCTTCTTTGATGTTGACACACCTTTAAACATAAATGAGTCAAATGTCTCATCTTTGAACATTGTTTTGAACATTCTGGTTTAAGTGACTTTGTAGAGCTCAGCAGCTTAGAGATGCTCTCACCAGCTCTGTTGCCGTTATCTGGATCACAGGACAGGATGTCGTTCTACTTTTCCCTATCAGGGATGGTTGGGGTCCAGTAGCTCCTCAGGCTGCTCTCACATCTGTGCCCGCTAACTGTCATTGTTTCCCCACTCTCAAAACCAGCCTGAGACCACACTAACGTTTTTACCATAGTGTCAACAAGCAGAGGGGGGATGAGACGGACTACTTTCCATGGATTGATTTGATGTGACATTTGATCAGGTTGTCTCAAATCATTCTATTCTACTCTGTTCTATTCTGATTCGATCTATGCTGTTCTGTTCTGTTCTGTTCTGTTCCTTTCTATTCCAACAGTTTTGCTACAGTGTCAACAGGCAGAGGGGGAATGTGACAGGCTACTCTCGCTGGATTGATCAGGTCTTCCCTGATCATCACTTTTGTTGTTGAGAAATAATCGCCATTGCTATGGAGTTCTGACCAATCAGAATCAAGTATTTAACACAGCTGGGTAATTATATATGAAACATTTAGGTTATTTAAAATACTTAGTTTAACCCACAGATTATTTTATATTTTTTTTAACTTCAGCTAACCGTAATGTGAATCCTTTCATCCAACAATGAAAGCAGTGAAAGGCATTGCAATGATACACTGGCGTTGTCTTGTCGATTGTGTTATATAGTTAAGTAGGTCTTAGAGAGGCATCAGCTTCATTTTGAAACTGTTTCGTTATCGGTTAAAAGCTCAGATATTGATTATTGCTGCCTTACATATTCATCTTTTAACACCTCAGTATGATATTTATGTAATGCTCTTCACTTTCCAGATAAACTTTGTGCTTTTTCACTGGATGCATCATACAGCCCAGTTTAGAAATAGAGTTTATGGTGTTAATGTTGTTGCGTTTGCACCGTTGTGGGATGTAGGTGATGACTAGTAAACCTGCTGTAGGTGTGCAGCGATGACGTTAAAAACAAACTTGGTGGGACTCCAACAGAAGCTCCCAAAAAAGCAGAATCAGTTTCCTGCCAGTGAGTCAGGCCCACAGCCAGATGACTTTTTTTACAGGCTGAATAAGAAGCAGCGGCGTTTGAATCCTGATCCGTTATTGACTTGAATGTCTCAGTGAGTCTTTTCTATCTGTTGAATATCTGTGATGGGGGCACACTCCAGCAGGAAGAGGGCGGTTACAGTGTCTCCAAGACGCCTGTCAGCCTGCCTTATTGATGCCCGTGCCACCGCCGGCTCCCTGACTGATTGCTGGATGAACATCCTCCTGATTGATGTGACAGACAATTGGCCTCATGTCCCACCGTCCCTGCCCTCCCACCATCCCCCTGCCCATTTCTACTCAGCAGAACTCAGCACAGACAGTGTGTGTGAGCGGGGTGGCGTGTTGTCACTGCAACCACCCCAGAGACTGACTTCAAAACTTTTTGGTGTTGGGGATTATCCAACAGGCCGGCTGGCATCAGCAGCAGATTGATGCAATTGGTCCTGTGATGAGAAGGGACTTTTTGCCCCAAAAGACATTTTGTTGATGTATTCAAGCAGTAGCGGAGCCTTCGGGGAAGGGAATCAATGAGCAGTTGTCTGCACACTTCAAGGTCCACGCCTGCTGTTACATTTGAACTCAAACCAAACAACCACATTTTGTCAGATTTAATACTGTTCAAGGCGTTCACGTGGTCCTCTGCGACAGCAGGCTGATGGATAGTTAAAAAATGGGCATTGCTTCCTATCCAGGGGAAACTGTATGATTCCCTGATGGAGCTGTTGCTTGCTAGTCAAAGCTATTGTGTTCACGTTCATGTTGTCGTGTCAAGTTCTTTCATTCAGGGTGTCAGCCACGTCTGTGATACACTGTTAAAGTTGTGTTATCTGGTCGAACGGGGCCATGAATGTGACACTTTTCACAGCCTCTTCAGGCAGGCATGCAGCCAGGGTGGGAGGGAGGAGGGCTGATTCTGTCACCGAGAAGGAAGCAACAGGACCAAAGGTGGAGGTGGTGAAAGTACCAAACGGCCTGCAGGGAGGAATTCTGATAAGAGAGAGAAATCTTTAAAAATCCCAGTATGCTTCAAACTAATGAGGTAGTTTTTTTTTTTGTTACATTTTTGGGGCTTTTAACCTTTATTTTATAGAGGAGAGGACAGTGGGTAGTGTAGGAAACTAGGAGAGAGTGGGGGAATGGCATGCAGAAAAGAGGCCACACGCTGAATTCGAACCTGGGTCACCCACTACATGGGCGTGCATCTTAACCATTAGGCTAAGTCTGCACACATGAGATCACATTATAAGTTGTTTGAACAATCTTAAAGCTCCTGTGTGAGACTTTTTAGTTTTTACCCACTTGGACAAAGCTGTGTCTATCATCTTGTGTGTGAGCTGTCTTTTGCTGCCATATAACACTTACATATAACACTCACTGTAAATCCTGGCTGTTATAAATGTAAAAAAGGCTGTTGTTGCTGCGAGTCATGATAAATCTATCTGTCATCTCCCAGCAGCGATTACAAGCCATGAAAATTACCACTAGAAATAACTAATCTTAGACCTGATGGTGTTTCTTCAGCTTTTGTTTTTGTAGCCCAAAAAGAAGCATCGGAATTAATTTCTCTGGTTTGTGACCTGCAAAGAAACCCTCCTCACAGGAGCTTTAATTCGCACAATGTTTTAACATTCAGGGTGTTGCTTCTGGTGCACTTAGGAACTGCCTTGGATTTGTTTGAAAAATACAGTGAGTGCTGCAGAGCAAAAGATGCCCCTACGTGTTGCAAATGTGTGTTAGTGAGGGTTACAAAGATTGTTACCATTAAAAATCTAACTTTCAGGTTGTGTTACACAAGTATTTTTTGTTTTACTGTAACCCTGCAGCGCAAAGCTTGGAAAGGCGAATATTTTATCGCTAACACTTCCATGAGGCATCATGGCTTAGAAACTTTACTCAAAATGATAAATTCTGAACAACTGAAGTCATAAGGTAAGGATTAATTTGATTAAATCTGTAAAGGGTCGAAACCGGGACATACTGAAGCACCTAATTTCGAAGTTGTCTTGACAGAAACATAAATCCTGGCTAACTGACTAGTCTGAAGGTAAAAAAAAACAACACCCTCAGAAAACAGACAAAGCCTAGCACAATGTATTTATCACAGCTCAACTCATCACAAAGTCTGCAAGTGAACAAGGTCAAACTAGTTTGCAGAGTGTGGCTAAAGCTAGCAGATCTAGCACCACCAGCCATCGGTCCTCCTTGCAGGTTACTGTCCAAATGTTGGTTACTTGTTGCTCTGGTGGAGTGTTTATATGTCTGTTTAACCAGACACAGCCTACATACAACTTCAACTCCATTTACTAGATCAACATCACGCCACGCTACGAGGTGACATCTGACATCTGTGCTTCTTACACCCAGGTAGTAGTACATTGGAGCATTATGGCAGCAGATGTGGTGGGTGTCTGTGTTACAGCTCTGACACAACATGTGATCGCCATCGAGGCCTACCATAGTACAAAAATAACCAATCATCTAGCAATGCTGTTGCTGTCCAGCAAAGTGACAGCATTGCATTTTTTAAGTCAATTAAACACACGTGCATAGGTCAAAGTATCTGAATTCCCAAAGGTGATGCTGTAGCTAGACAGATCATTTTAAAAATGTCCTCTACTTTGTAACTACATGAGGCTCCACCTTCCTGGTTTTTAGATTCAAACATTTTGAAACCTGATTGCAGGAATTCTTATGGTCCCAATTCAGCCACAAGAGAACCTCACCTACCATGACTGTGTCATCACATCAAGTGGACCCTCCTCTCATTCAGGGGTTTAATGAAGGTACAGATCTGCATGGCTTTGGTGAACAGAGGATTGACAAGATTCATCAATGATACTGATACTCAAACATCTTTTAACCAAGGTTTCATAGAAGAGAGAGAGAGAGAGAGAGAGAGAGAGAGAGAGAGAGAGAGAGAGAGAGAGAGAGAGAGAGAGAGAGAGAGAGAGAGAAACAGATGGAGAAAACTAGAAAGGAAGCATGCATGGGCGATCAAGGGTGAGGGAGAGGCATATGGAGGGGCAGAGAAGTGAAACTGAAACCAAACTCTGATCAGGTAATGATTGGATGAAATTCAGTGTAATTGTCTGCTTCATCTAGTGTGTGAACTAAACTGCAGACAGGAGTCTCTGCTGTGTCGTTTGTATGATCTCAAACACAGATCAAACATGCATGGAGCAAACCTGCTTCATAAATCTACTGCTACGATGTTAGGGCCATCAAACAGTAAAGTTATATGTTATCGGTGAACACTGTATTAATTAATGTTTGCATTTAATGTGTCAGTGAGGTTTGTTTTCCATTGGACACAAAAACCTCCTAGAAGGTTTGGTGTCATGAAATAAAGTCCACAAGTGGCGGTCACTGCACACACTGTACGGGGGGGGGGGTGAATATTTTTAAAGGTGACATATCATGCAAAATTGACTTTTTAATGGTTCTTTACCTGAAATATGTGTCCCTGGCATGTCTACAAACCCCCCGAGAATGAAAAAAATCCATTCTGCCCCTGTTTTGATTTCTACACCTTTCTGTAAATGTGTGTGAAACGAGCCGTTTCAGACTTCCGTGTTTTTGTTACGTAACAACAATATCCGGTCTGTCACGGAGTCAGAGCTCGGAGCTTGTTCAGCCCATAGCCTGTATAAACTAATGCTGAATCCCTCCCCCGTTTTTCATTACCTGCACAAATGTGTGGTAACAAGGAGCTTAGGAGGGAGGCATGCTAGTTGTAGGCTGTCTTAATAAACACAAAGGTCGGTTTTACTCCCCACGTCTGCAGATTTGAAGATCTAGTGGAGGATTTTTATTTATCATGGATAAGTGCTAGCGCTAGTTAGCATAGCTACATAGCTACATGTCGTAGCTGTAGCTGTGTACCAAGACACACGTCAACCTACTGACAAATAAAAACAACAAGAAACACAGAATCTGTGACCAATCCTTCAGAAAAGGTCCCGCTGCCTTTCTGGCAGAGGTCGGTTTTACTCCCCACGTCTGCAGATTTGAAGATCTAGTGGATGATTTTTATTTGTCATGGATTAGTGCTAGCACTAGTTAGCATAGCCACATAGCTACATGTTCATAGCTGTAGCTGTAGCTTTAGCTGTGTACCAAGACACAAGTCTACATACTGACAAATTAAACAACAAGAAACACTAAATCTATGACCAATCGTTCAGAAAGGTCCTGCTGCAGGCGCCTCTCCGTCAGGATCAGATTCTGGATCAGATTCAGAGGGTTGAAGTAACGCGATCTCTGAGCAGCCGTGTATATTCAGCCAACATGTAAACATTAGATTAACGTGCTGGAGAGCCGAGGCACATCCACTTCCGGAGGGGGCGTGGTCAGAGGGAAAACAGAGTGTTCTGAAGAGGACTGAAGAAGAGGGCTTTTCAGGCATGCCAAAATCTGATTTCAAAGTGTTTTTTTGAGCATAAACTTTAAAGACATGTTTTGGGGACCTCTTAGACCAATATATATTGATGAAAAAAGCGTGATATGTCACCTTTAATAACTTGTTATTTTTGAAGATATTGAACTTTTGAGTTTTGCCCAAATAAGGGCATGCCTGTCTTCTCTCTTCCCTCCTTACCTCACACTAGCTCAGCAGAAGTTTGGTTGTGTTCAGCTTTTCCAATATGGCTCCCACCGATGATTGGCTCCCAAACAGCGCTTCAGAAGCAGATGGGAGATGTCACAGATACTACGTCCATTTTCTATACAATTTATGGTGTATTCATATGCTTTGGTGTTTAATGTGTCTGTACTGATTACACATTGTCTCCACCTACTGGCCTGGCATGCCTTTGTGGTCATATTCAACTGTTTCTGCATTTTTGTGACATGATTTATTTATTCATTTATTCTAACAGAGGAGGATAACCTCTATTTTCAATAATACCCACCAATGTTAGAGTGAGGCCTGTGTCACTGACTGTATCTAGGTAATTTAGTTGGGTATCATAACTAACGTGACTAACTAAAGCTCCTTAGTTTTAACCAGAGGCACTCTTTAATTGTAACCAAAGCATTATTATCAGGTGTGTCAGGGTGTAAGGAAACAGTTTGACAAACTTTAAAGGGTTGGCTTTAAATAGGGCCGTTCAATTATTTCTATTTTTGTATCTCAGTTAATCCAATTTTAATAGCATGGTTGAATTTCATTATTTTACATTTCAAAACAATTTTTAAGTTCATATTAACAATTTAAAGCAACTCTGTCTAGTTTCTTGATTGGGGAATCAAATGAATATGATGAAATTTACTTTATGATGTTGACTTTTGGATTTCTTATTCAAGTAAATGCTGCACCAGTTTGCTCTGAAGACATGACTCAGATTAGGAGGCAGCTTCGGAGAGTTTATTCTGTCAGATACAGGGTGTGTTTTTATTTAATTTCAAATATTAACACTGTTACACATAAAGAAATATGCAGGAGTGCATTTACAAATTGTGCAGCACATTTCAATAAAGTGTGTGATAAAGAAAATCACTGTGAGTGTTGTTAAAAATCTGAGGAAGGTGAAGTTAGCAAAGGAAAAACTGATGAGTCAGTCATTGTCATACTGAGGCTTGCTCCAAGAAAGTAACAACAAAAACAGGAACCCTTCATCTGAAATCTGCTCTGCTGGCTCCTGTGATGTAATTTCCTGCCGCCATCCGTCTGATAAGCTGCACCTGTGTGCTTAGCTCGCAGTCATCATGAACCTAAATTCAACAAGATTCATGCATTAGGCTACAGCCCTAATTATGACATGAATGGTAAGGTAGTGTACATAATGTATTATAATGCATCTACCTTTACTCTGATAAATAAGTAATTTAATCCAGGTTGTTACCAAACCTTACTAAGTAGTTTTGACATATAAGGTCAAAGCGACACTGACAAGAGTAAGAGCAGAAACAATGACCCCACCTGCTGAATGAACAATCAGTTAACCTGGACCCTCAGTATCTAACAGTTTCTGAATATGATGCCATCAACGCTCCACGATCAAAGTTCTCAGGAGAGTCTTTGTGAACGAGCTGACACATTCCCACCATCTGTTTCCTGTTTAAAAACCTGTAGGCCTGAATAAAACGTTAAACAGCTATATGTAACAGTGACAGACTAATCTATAGCGCTGTGGGAGCAGAGCACTTTGTTTTGCATTTGTACATCACTGCCGCCGGCCCTCACCAGCTGGTCGCTGTGTAATCAGACCAGAGGCTGAACTCTGCCCACTTTGGTCCAGATGGAGACCTGGGATCAGACTCCACCACAGAAGTAACACCTCGCTCCCAAGCATGCCTGTAGACTGATGCAGGAAGGCCTGAGCAGTAAAAGAGTAAAGTGAGTCTGCTGGCTCTGAGAGAGGATGGGGCCGCTCCTCTTCATGCCTCAGTGTTGGTAAAAGGTGTAGTGATTGTTTCTGTCTCAGTTGTTTGATTGTTGCCTCACATTTGTGGCCATCTGCAGGCCAGCAGCGTTAATGTTTGGCTTTTTAGTGGCTGCTTTTTTAATGCAAATCTCCCTCTAACACAGCTTTTCATTAAAATGGTTGAAGGGGACTCAGTATTTTAAAACATTTACTCTTTTTACATACTTTGAAGTTTGACTCATGACTCAAAAGGTTTGGGATAACTTCCCTGCGTTTCTTCAGTCAGCAGCAACAAAACATTTTATGCAGCCCCTGTTATTCCGCATGCATTACAACATTACAGAAATGATCTCATCAGAGGCATATCTTTTTGTTGAGGTGGCATCTCTTATTTTTAACAAGAAACATCTGTTCACTCTCTCTTCAAAGCCGCCACACTGAGTTGACCAAACAGTAATTTCACCTCTCAACACACTGGGGTAGGTGGTCCTGTGTGCCTGGATCAGTCTGTTTATTCTTTATTGAGTGTCTTTAATCCAGGGAAATCATGTGAGATATCAAACACAGTATTTGTGCCCCCTTGGTCTCTGCATGCCGTTCACTGTAGCAGGATCAGAATCAGGTTTATTGCAAAGTAATTTAACACATACAGGGATTTTTTTGGGGTGTTTTGATGCTAAAATGATGAACACAGAATAACAAGGGAGCTTTACATTTGTGCAGGAAGGTGCAGGATGATAAGAGTGCAAGATCTATCCATACAAATGTGAACAAGATATATGCAGTAATACAGACAATTTGATGTTCAGTGTGCATTAATTTCACATAGTCTGATTTATAATCTTAAGTGACACCATAAGAGTCCGTGTCAGCTGGCCTTGGGGGATTGTTCATTAGGTTTGTGGCTGAGGGGAATAAACCGTTCTTGTGTTCTTGTGGCGTGAGGTTTTTGTCCTGATGGACTGTGTCCTCTTGCCTGGGGGGAGGGTCTCAAAAAGCCTGCGTCCCCGGGTGAGAGGGGTCAGCAGCAGTCTCACCTGCATGCCACAGGGTTACCTGGAGGTGCACAGGTCCTGTATAGAGATGGCAGGTTACTGCAGCGTATCAACCTCTCTGCAGAGCGAATGATACGCTGCAGCCTGCTCTTGTCTTTAGCAGACAGTGATGGAGGAGGTGATGGCTCTGTAAAAATGCACCGTTGTTGTCTTTGGCAGGTTGAAGTTCTTCAACTGTCCCAGGAAGTGCTTCCGCTGCTGTCTGTTTTTGATGATGGAGCTGATGTTCAGCTCCCACACGAGGTCCTTGGTGATAAAGGTCCTGAGGAAGCAGAAGAACACTTCACCGTGGAAACTGGGGAGTCACAGAAGGCATTGGCTTTGGCTGCGTTTCTCCTAAAATCTATAAACATATCCTCTGTCTTCAGCGGAGTGATATGTGCGCTTTATCACATGATGGTCAACCTTCCACCAGAGTTGAGTCAGATGAGGGTGGTGTCGTCTGCAAACTTCAGGGACTCCAGAACTTGTACTGGTGGACAAGGAGAACAAGAGCTAAGTCTTGAGGGGAAGCGGTGCTGATAGTCTTCAGAGACATGTTCCCTAAGCTTCACTTGCTGCCTCCTGTCAGACAGGAAGTCTGTGATATATGTATGTATATGATATATGATCTTTAGACAAATCATTGAACTGTAATTAATCAATCAATCAATCTTTATTTATATTGCGCCGAGTTACAACAAATGTTATCCTCAGACTCTTTACAAACAGAGCAGGTCTAGACCGTACTCTATGTTCTATTATTAACAAAGACCCAACATCAAGACAGGATAAGATCCAGTCCCATCTTACAGACAGGACTCAGTCTGATCTCATCTTAATCCACCATGAGCAGAGCACTTTGCAGCATTTAGCAAGTTACAGTGGCATGGACAAACTTCCTTTAAGAGGAAGAAACCTCCAGCAGGACCAGACTCATGTTAGACAGCAATCTGTCATGACAGAAGTTAACAAGCCGCCATTACTGCAGTGGCATCTCCTCAACACATCTGTGTGTTAGAATTTAAGCTGACCTAAGAGGAGAGCAATTTCATACTTCCACCTTTACTTTGTTACTTTACTTTTGATAACAATGTAGAGGACATCAGAAAAAACATGTATATCTGTATCAGTTGTGAAAACTTAAACTTTGGTAACCTTGCAGACAAGCCTTAACTTCATGAAGAGGCCGCTGTATAGGAGTGAACACTTCACACATATTCACTGACTGCACAGAGGACTGAGGTTATTTTAGAAGACCTAGAATATGATAAGTAACTATCTCCTTCTGAGAGACCTGTAGATGCTTTTTGTTTTTTCATCGGATCATCAATGAAATGATCTTGTATAACATTCCTGTACCATCTAATCCATCGCTCTTATAGTGAGTATGCATAAAGAAATTAGATATTCAGATCCAAACATTAGTGTGTACCAGGCCGTAACCATGTTTATCTCTGGACATTTTAACATGGGTGTTAATGGGGTCTCTTTGGCTTCTGCCTCAAGTGCACACTTAAGGGACAGCACATTTCTGCACTCTTACTAGCAGGTATCCAAAAACAAGTTCTCTTTTCATACAAGTAAAAATCCTGATGGATTTATCTAATGTCACATTCCTCAGCCTGCCAAGACATAAAACATGCTGCATCCTGTATGTGTATCCTGTCATTTATAGAATCTAAATCGGTTTCAAACCCACAGACACCTGACGGTTACAAAGATAAGTAACAGAGGCTGTGGTGCACTAAAATCAATCAAAAATAAAAGTAAAGAATCGACAGACACACCATGGATACCAGTTTTATCTCAACAAGGAGGAATTGGTATTGATGTGGGACAATAGCGGCTGTCGAAGATTCCCAGTCACAGAGGAAAATAGCCACCCACGGATTCCCTGAAAGATGATTCAAGCTCCCAAAGGAAATTTGTCTGGGTGTCTTCTTTTATTTTCAACTAGCAGAAAGGAAAATACATCAAACGGAAAAACGAGGGCGGATGTAGGCCATGAGCTGAAGAGATGCTTAATCAAAGTGCTGATGTCAGATGCATGAGTGTAGAGAGCGCTGATCGTAATTGTTGTCACTGTCTTTGTCAGGAAACAACAGGAACAGAGTTTTATTCACTTTGTTCGGACTGTAATGTAAACCTGAAGTTGTCTGGTATCTCCCTGACTAAATCTGAAAAGAGCAGAGAAGTGAACACGAGCACACAGCATTATTTCACCTGTTTATTCCCATCTAAGGCCGCCTCCTGCAGTGTGGAGTGTCACAGGGAGCCTCGGCTGTCCTCTGACACCAGCCTCGTCCTATTTTTCAAAGTCAATTTAGCTCTCCTGACGTGTGGCGTGCCAGAGACGAGAACCAAACAATAGACATCCCAGGGAAAGCTGCACAGCATTTCATCAGCGTCTGCTTCCAGAGCTTTTTTCCCGCCAGTTTTATCAGCAAACAGCCAATGAATACGCTGTTAAACAAACAGGCATCCAAACAGGACCACCGTGCCTAACGTCATTATGCCCGTGTCCTCGGCTCGTTGACGGGAAGAAAGCGCCAGCCTCGTCTCAGGAACCCTTATGGGGATTTAACCATACCACAATTCTGATCTGACTTGGACGGCATCCCAGAAAGCAGCACAGTTAATAGCCTTTCTCTCTATTGAATAATGCTTTGAATGTGTAATGTGGCGCACACAGGAGTGCAGTTTAATGTTCCTCTGAGAGAACTTCATTTCCTCGGCTGCAGAACGGTGAAAAAGTGAGCTTATTTTTTCAAATTAAGGGAGGCTGCGGCTGAAGACAGCATCTGAATTTTAGACAGTAATATATCTCCAAACATCATCATGACCGCCCAGACTCTGCACAGCGTTAGAAAGCAGAAAATTGGATGTTTGAGCTCGTCTATCCCGGCTTCTTTTCTTTTACAGAAGGAGAGAAAGAGAAAAACACTCTCCTCCCTGAATCTCCTGTGGTCACAGGGAAGGTGCAAAAATGCCTGAAGACATGTCCGCACGAGGAAATTGTGCAATCAATAAAATATTTTCTTGTTTCTCTGGGGATGAAGGAGTGAATACATTAATGGGGAAAAACTCGGCAAGCCCAAGAATTCAGAGTGAGAAGGTGAGCACTCTGATCACTGCTTTTGTCACATGCAAATACACGGACAGTAGTGAAGTATTGTAGATATACACATCAATGTAGATATGAAGGGAAAAGTGACAAATCCAAACAAGTAGAGGATGGATCTTTATTAAGTATGTCACAGATTCTCCACACTCTAAAATGACCACTTGGCACGTTGCCTCGTGCAGCAGTCTGTGATAGTAACCCTGATGGTGTCATAAAGATATTTTAGCTTCGATTATGGACACAGATGATAGGGTCCAGAAAGGTCCTTGCTTCTGCCTTGGTTTTTGAGCATGCTTTTTAAAATCGACTGTATAGATGAGCTAGAACAAGTAATAGAACCATCCCCATAACTGTTTGGTATACCTGAAGCTGACAATCATGTATCAAAGAAACAAGCAAATGTAAATTCATTCACCTCTTTAGAAGAAACTGTCCACTTCTTCACATACTTCATGGTTAAGTGATATAATGTCTGTTTTAGAGCTGGAAAAGATAGAATTTTCCACAAGAGGATCTACCCACAAATTGTATGATCACTGGCAACCCCTAATCTCAATACTTAATAGATGTGATGATGTTATCATTTCCAAAAATGGATGAGCTGTACATATCAATCAAATGCCATCCAAGTAAATCTTGAACTGAACCATGTGTGCCTATGTGTAAAAGTGTGAGACATGTTATCATCAGAAAAATCGGAAATAGTAGAGGCGTCATTATCTGTGTCTATATCAGTGTTTGGATGGAAAACCAGAAGTGGGTGTGGCTTATACTTCCATAACTGTTTATGATGGTACTGTCCCAAGGATGGCGGCCACAATAAAAAATAAATAAAATGGGTGTCACTTGATGACACCCATGAATAAAATTTTACTGGTCCCTGAGATCGGTGGTCCCACCCCCTGGTGGCCATTTTAAATGGTGTCATTTCATCTGCTGGCACTTTGCTGCCGCCCAGTGGACAATTTGTGCAGTGCTTATTCATGTTAAGTCATATTTCCATCCTCCATTTTGGTTTTCAGCTCAAAGAGAGGCAGCTTACAGCATGCATGCACACCTGTTATCTCCTTCAGTTTAAACCTTGCAGTTCATATAGCCGTCAGTAAAGATGTCATATTTAGTTTTAATTACTTTTTTTTATTGAGAGTTATTCTGTTTAGTTGTGCAGGTAAATTCTAGCTATACACACAAAGCAGGTTTTGCTATTTAGCTAACTGGCTAACAATCTATAGAATGTTATCCTGCAATGTCACATGTGAAGAAAAGTAAGATTGATAAAATATAAGATAATGATTGTTTCATATATTGAATTATTTACAGGGAAATTTCATATTTGTATTCTTCGGTTGGTGACAACAACAGACGTTCTGTAACAGCCTGAATGACTTCTGCAAATTCACAAACATAAGTCCAAAGCAAAAGCTGCAACAGGAACATGCTGCAAACTAAAATAGTGTGCCGAAAAAAGCCAAAACAACTGAAAATGTGTTGAAAATACGAAATGATGCAGAATCAAAAATAAACAACGGTAAATAAACGCTGCCAATTCAAACACCACAACAGGGGTGCTGTACGCCTGTAGTGGGGCGCCAAATCAAACAGCTCTGCTATTGGCTCAGGGCTGAATTATCAAATTAATAACCAGCTTCATGAGACCATTTAGCACGATCCCCTCTGTCAGGTTTAGTTTAGCCAGATATCTAAAAGATAGATGTTGAGCTTTCCTTGCAGTATATGATAATATCACATAAAAAGTCCACAGTACGATATTTATTGTTCCATTTTGAAAATAAAATAAAAAACAATTGACAAATTGCTGTGTGGGGATGTAGCTCAGTGGTAGAGCGCATGCTTCGCATGTATGAGGCCCCGGGTTCAATCCCCGGCATCTCCAGCCTCCATGGTTGTCTAGTGGTTTTGATTCAGTGCTCTCACGTCCGTGCCCCAGGTTTGATTACCAGTCGCAGAACCAGTTTTTGGGGCGGCAGTAGCTCAATCCCTTGGGACTTAGCTTGGGTTGCCAGTTCAGGTCTCAGAATGGACCAAATTTGGCAATTGAGAGCTGCTAGTTAATTTGTCTGTGCTCTGCCGAGGTGCCCTTGAACAAGGCACAAAACTGCTTGGGTGGCGTTGGTTGATGGCAGCTTCTTCACTCTGACATCTCCCCTTAAGTGCATGTCCAGAGTATGTTTGTGCATGAGTGTATGTATAAAAAACTTTGCGTCGCATGATTACAAGAAAAACACCAGCGTAAAACTTGAATTACCTCTTTTTTTTTTATTTGAAATTAAGACTGAGTAACTGGGGAAGTCCACCAAGTCACGGTGAGCTCAATAGTTGATTCACCTTCTGACTCCTTCATTGTCAGTCTCAGAAAATGTCTGCAGGTTTTGAGTTACTGTATATATTCAGCGATACATCATGTGATCTCTCCAGCTACTGCTCTGTCTTGGCAAAGTGAGAATGGAAGTGCTTCCTTTACAGTCTTTTGGCCTGGATGGATTTTTGTCCTCACATCTACTCAAATCTTCTCAGGGAGAATCTCCCAAGTGGCCTCTCATATAACTCTTATCCTCGACATGTAGGTCACTACAGTCCGCCAGGGTCTGCATATTGTTATTTTGTCACCTTTTGTCCTTTCTCATTTCTTGACATGAGGAAACTAAATGCTTCCACACTTCAGATTTGAAAGCTGCTTTACATCAACAATCTTAAAATCATCTCTTTGTCGCTCGTCACTGAAGCAAGTGTCCGCCATCTTCACTGAGCTAGATCTGAGGCAGTGAGCAGAGCACAAAGGATGATGGGCACACATTGCGATGATGGTCTCTGTAGTTCCCACATCCGTCTGCTCTGCTCCACAGGGGCTGAAACAAAACTACATTTTGAACCTGGAAGGCATATCATGTTACACCACCACAGGTCCACGATGTTATGGAGACACTTTTGTTCATTGTGATATTGACGATGCCGTTGCAGCCCTAATTTATAATATTGATAGTGAGCAGAATTTTTCACACTCTAAACTCTGCCACTTAACTTCAACAACAGATTTTAAAAAATAAACAATTACATTTGTTGCTGAAGCATTGGGCCTCTAACTGAACTCCCATATTTGCCGGGTAGGGGTGAGAACAGGCTGAATGTGGACATGATTTAAAACTATTTTCCAAGGTGTAAACACCTTAAGCCTAAAATCCTGCTCCATTTGTTGTTTTGCACTCACTTGGGCTCAGACAGTATTTGGGTTGCTCCGCCTGCAGCGCCTCTGCCCAAGCTTGTCCACATGCCTTGCATGACTTTCGGGGCCACCTGTTGAAATAGTGGGTGGCTAATTCTAGTGGTGACTCGCTCTCCATTACACTCCATCTGACAGACCACCAGCTACACCAACCAACCAATACCAGCATACCACCCCCCATCCCCGCTCCCCCTGCGTGCCCCCAGCCGGCACGCTGTTATGGCAGCCCCCCTTGATTGATGGAGTATCCCAACTCGGGGTTAATTTACACTCCTGAATAATGCATGGAATGATGCCACCACTCCATTCTGCAGCTCAACATGGGGTGAGGCTTCTGCGTCGAAGGAATCAAGATGTTTTCCTTCTCCTCGCCCCTCATCCTCTCACAGATAACACTGAGGAGCTTTTTTAGGAGACGCCAGTTAGAGTGGCCAAAATGTTCTATGTGTATTTATTATTGAGCCGGTGAGAATGGTAAACTGGATGAATTATTACAACATGTGGGGACATCTCAACAAGAGCACTTTATACTTTACTTTTGTTTCCTCTTTTGCTCATTTTTATCATTTGGATAAATGTCAGTGTCTGTAGATAGATGGACTCAGAATGTGTGATTTTATACAAAGAGGGAGCATCCATCATTCTGATTTAAAATGATTTTTTAACAGTGATTTATTCAACACTTTTGTTCTTAATTTAAATGAAAACAGTTTTGCTCTGGATTTTGCCTCTTCTTTTTCCTCTGTATTGCTTTTGTTCTATTTGTAGTTAAAGGTATTTGAGATAAGAATTTTTTTTAATAGTATGTTGCTCAATTTGTGGTCAAATGTGTTGCCATTTTTCAACTCAATATGAAATAAGCCATCATATAAAGTCAGACAAAGAGACACATTGCCACTTATTTTTCCATGTTGTATGTATTTTTGTTAAAAGTTTAAAACATTTTGCATCCAGGATTAAAATTTTAGTATAAATCAAGTAACATGGAATAAAAGGAACGGTAACAAAAGCAAAAAAAGAGAAATGTTTAGACCTGTCCAAAAGTTATCTGATAAATCCTGGTTCTAAAGTACTCTAGCTTACTCTA
The DNA here is from genome assembly GCF_009762535.1 of Notolabrus celidotus. Taxonomy (NCBI): domain Eukaryota; kingdom Metazoa; phylum Chordata; class Actinopteri; order Labriformes; family Labridae; genus Notolabrus; species Notolabrus celidotus. Next base: position 29,241,151 of record NC_048284.1, on the reverse strand, counting down.
ATGTACCACGTTGAACCACGCCCCTAAAGCCCAAAATAACTTGAGCCCATCCAGCTCATTGTGCACACCTCTTTGTATACCTTTGTGCCATTTATGCAACTTTATGGATGCTAACACAGGGTCCACTCTGACAGCTATGCGATACTTGTACCAGGAGTTATCACACACACTAACTACAGCACGCAAACAGATGTTCAGCTGACCATTACTGCCGCTGAAGTCAGGACACTGACTAGCTTAGATGTTCGTTATCTTCTCTAGTGACATTTTGAATACAGGTCGTTCCATCATGATGTAAAACTCAGTCTTAACATTTTGTACGGGCCTCGCATCCCGCAGAGCGTGTATTGACCTGGTGCTCTGAGGCAGGAACAGGCAGGAGAGCTCCACCATTATTTCTCCCTGACACACACATGTGGAAGTACATTATGCACGCCCACACACATGCCAATACTGTGGCTGGGTTTTTTATTCTGTCTCCTGTTCTTCCTTCAGAGACTGGATGCATTTTGTTGTGAATGACTCCATCAGGACCTGAGTTAATAATAATGCAGCTTTGTGAGGTGATCATATATTTTGTATGTCACGGTAAAAACTGACTTGAGTTTGCAGTGCACTTCTTATATTTCACTGATAATCCACAGAGTCGAATACAAAGTGTCATGATCCAACAAAGTTTTACATCATGCCATCACAGTGGTGCATGATGACCTGCTTGGTCACGTAAGCTTTGGTCGTACTGTTTCTGCTTTGAGTCTGCATCACAGTTATCATTATTTAATGTGTTTGAAGATCATTTAGGTAGCATCAAATCCAGAACCTAAGTCTTACTGGGACATTAGAAGGTTTTGAAGGAGCTTCCAGAAGGAACAAGGATTCAACTACCTTCTTGCATTAATACTTCCATTGCATGCAGATGTGTTGCTCTTTCTAGTACCATCTGTTTCAACCTTCCTGCTAGCTAGGACTCAGTAGCTCAGCCTGCAGTAGTGCTGCTAGTTGTTAGTCACTTCTAGTTTTAAATTGAGGGTTCTGTTCAATCAAACCAGCACTCCACAAGTTTAATTTAACTAACTGTATATCACTGCTTACTTTAAAGGCATGTTTATGACCCACTGAGGGAGAAAAGCGCAAAAAAAAAAAAAAAGGGGGCGTTACCAGCCTGGTTCACCTTACTATGCATCCAACATACTTTTTATTCTGGGCAAAATAACTGTAAACTTCCATAACGCAATAAAAAACCTCTTTCTTCATTTTATACTGGTATATTGATAACAGGGGCATATAAGATGAAGCTCCCTGTTTAGAAGTTGGAACAAGTAATGAGGTGTATCTCTGAATTTTACAGAATGTGATGCTCCATTTAAATTAGCATCTGATGGAAAGTCATCTGATTAACTTGTGTTAAATAATTCATGCATTGAGGTCTCCAGTTTAAGTGTTTGCTTTAACACGCTAGAAAAAAAAGGATGTGAGACAAATGAAAGATATTTTCACTGATGTTCAGGCTTCCGACTTTCTTCATTACCTGAGAGGTGAAAAAGGAAACACCTGCTCCTCACAGACAGGGATTCTGCTGCTTGTGCTGGTTGCCCTTTTTTTCCACAGCAAGCACGTTGACTGAAATAGAGAGACAAGGTTCACTGTTGACATTCATGATGTCGTTGGTCTATTCGAGTGTCAGTGAACTGACAGAGAGCCAGCTTGAACACGGGAGGACTCTGACATTGAGGATGCTAAAGCTAAGCTGAAAGTGAACACTAGCAGTGCTGTTTATTTACTACTGTGTTCCCCTTTTGTTTACCCTGCATGTGTCGAGTTCTTTGCACACCATGTCTGACTTTGCAACATTTAACAATGTGCCCGCAAAGGCACTGAAGAAGAAGTCCTGGCGCAAGGAAACACAGCATGATGCTATTTTCAGTGTGTTTTCACATTCAGCTTATCAGACATGTCAGCTTGGTCAGAGGCCCAACACTTTGAAATGCAATGTTCTCGGCAGTGTTGTAGTCGAGTCTTCGAGAAATGATGCCAAAGGGTCATAAACAGCCTCCTCTTCTCATTCCTAGGACCACTAAGTCACTGTGTTTTACTTGTTAGGAGTCAGAACAGGCTGCCTCATGCTTCTGACCTCCTGTCACACAAACATGGAGCAAATGTAGTCTGTATCATCCCTCAATAAAAAAAAACACTCTGTAAAAACAGCTCCATCATCCCTGAAGTGTTGCTCAGAAATGGATGGCACCTCTCGCCACCGCTCCCCTGAAACCCCCCTCCTCCTCCTCTTTCTCCTCCTCCTCCTCCTCCTCCCGCACTGTCTCTGATGTCTCAGGCTCAGGGGGGTGGTGGGGTCAGGGTGTGAAGACAAACCCTGACAAAAAAGGACACACTGATGATTGATGGTGGCTCGGCCGGCTAGAGACACAGGAACACCCCTGAAAGACAACATGTGCCACTCTTTTTACTGTGTGCGAGCCCCCCTGCTATTCCGTTCCCCCTTTCCTCTGTGCCACCATTTTTCATAAATGACAATTGTGCTGCTCAGCACTTTCCCAGCCCTGACTTCAGTCTGTCCCTGTGGGGAAGGGTGTATCCCCGAGTCCAGACAATGAGAAACATCTCCAAAGTAAAGGAGCTGATGCTTTAAAAGTCAGCAACAGCAAACACTGCATCTAAAGGTAGAGGTCGTCCATATGTGCTCTCTCTGTGGGGACCAACATCACATGAAATAAACACGTCTGTGCACTCACTGTGCAGTCTGAAACATCCGTCACCATCTTGTCCGTTACTGCAAATTTTATCCAATTGTAGATATTTCTTCATGTATGAGATTATAACATCAAAATCCTCAAAACTGTAAAAAGGAACTGATGTGTTTAATTTGAAGAGAGTGCATTTAGAGGGTTAAGGCCTTCATTTAGTTTGCTTTATGGCTGCCCTAACTTCATTGTATTGTGAAGTAGGAGAAGTTAATCCCTTTATTTTACCATGTCAAGTTTGAACTACCACATTACCTTAACCTTTAATGATCAAATATAGGAAATTCCATAGCCACCAGTAAAGTTGGGTGCAAAGAACAAAGGAAATTACTGTAACACAGTGTTAAAACCAGAATTAGGAAATAAACAAATTGGCTTATCTTTGTTAAAAATGTGGCTAGTGCTTTTCACAGTTAATAGTTAAGACTAACTGGAAGAAAATTACAATAAAAAATCAGACAGAAATCAGATTAATACGAAACTCTGCCTCCCAACCGGTGAGCTGAGTCGTCTTTGTGTGTTGGAGTGAAAATGTTCAGCATGTCATGAAAGAAGGTAGAGACACAGGATCGGGAAAGCTGGATGTTGGATGGTCTGACGTTATTGCTTACATGGAATCCCGACTGGAACCCGCTGTTGACATCACGTCCTGGGGTCCAGACCAAGACTATATAATTAATGGACTTAGTATCCGTGACATCACCCATCTGTTCTGAAGTGCTGTTTTAAAGCCAATCGTCGGCTGGAGCCATATTGGTAATGCTGAAAGCAACCTAACTGCTGGCGAGCTAGTGTGAGGTAAAGAGGCGGGCTTTGTGCCTCCTAGCCAACAGCTACAGTGTTCCTGCCAGTCAGTCAAGTCAATCATGTCCTTATTTGGGCAAAACTCGTAATCTTAATATCTTCTGAAGTGCCGCGTCCTAAAATAATTCACCCCCCGTACAGTGTGTGCCGATAGAGAAATTAGCTATTCAGACCAGGGCCAATTTTTGAACCAGGCCCGAAACATGTTTATTTCTGCTGCAAAGATCGTCTTTTTTGAATGGTAGTGTATGTGGTTTCTGGTGTTTCTGCAGCCAGCCTCAAGTGGACACTCGATGAACTGCAGTTTATAACACTTCTGCATGGGCTTCATATTTTGAGAGCGGAGGTTGCCGCTTGGTCCAGACCAGCCTGGGACGACACTAACGTTTTTACCACAGTGTCAACAGGCAGAGTGAGAATGTGAGGGACTCCTTTCTGTGGATTGATTAAATATGACTGGTGTCTTTGAAGACAGATGTAAGGGCTGTTTCGGTACTAAAGTGTCATGATTTATAGACGGGTAAATATCATAGATTTGAAGACGTTGATTGGTAAATTTAGAGGAACACAATCAAGCAAAAACAGCCCTCCTCTTTTGAAGACTTTACTGATTTCTCTGATTGTTGTGATCCAGAGAGTGGTCTGAATTGTGACCAAATATGTTCCCCCTCCTGAGAGTAAACAGAAAGAATCTAAAAATAACAAAAGTTGAGAGTTATTGCCGTCAGTAACAGAGTGCTTTTGCAGCAGAGATGATGGGTTCATGGTGCTGGGAAAGTGTCAATCTTGCAGCAGGGCTCTGCTTATTGTCTTAGTGAGAGGCCACCAATCATGTCCCGGCCGATGCATTGTTACAGTCCGAGTATTGACATGCTTCATAAATCAGAGCTATTGGATTGCCAGGTGCTATTTTTAAAGCTAGTGACATGACCTGCCTGCCGGGGGCCTCGCATCCCGCAGAGCGTGTATTGACCTGGTGCTCTGAGGCAGGAACAGGCAGGAGAGCTCCACCATTATTTCTCCCTGACACACACATGTGGAAGTACATTATGCACGCCCACACACATGCCAATACTGTGGCAGGGTTTTTTATTCTGTCTCCTGTTCTCCCTTTAGAGACTGGATGCTAAACAGTGACACACAGCTCTCTCCTAGTTTTTCTCCGGCCCTTATCTGTCAACAAGCCGAGCCTTCATTACGGAGCAAGGGAACACGGGCTAAAGCGAGACGTCTTCCATCTGTCCACAGCCATTATACTTCCCATTAGACGGGACATCTTCATTTCCACGGGGAGAAGATGTGCAACCGGATTAAGCTGACTCCCGTGCACTGATGGAGAGAGACAATAGACTGTCAGGTGTCCGGTCCCATTCACGCTACCCAGCCATCCATTTTCATTAGCTGTGTCAGGAAGCGGACAGCATATTTTCTATCGGACTTCCACACATAATTTGTTCCAAATTCGAGAGCTGCCATCAAAATGTGACAGCTCGAGTCGAGGAAAAGGGAGCAGGCGAGGAGATTGAGTGGCCGCATGGTCGGCTTTTTGGAAAAAGCCTCGACAACAAACGCGAGCAATGATTCAGTTAAACAATTTTTCATGTTGTGAGATTCATTGTTGGCCCAGAAGTGTCGTTTTGCCACATTGTAAGCATTTGTCTTCCATTAAAGCGGGAGGAGACGGAGCAAATACAATTTATTAATCTGTGCTGATGGAAATTAAAACAAAGTCAAGTCACAGCGACGGCACGACCCAACAGTTTCTCAAATTAAATGAAATATTTCAGCGACCTCGCCTCTTAAAGTGAAAACAGATTTCTGAGCATCAGCCTCTTCTTCATAACGGCATCAATGATGCAAAAAACAACAAATTAAGAAACACCAAATCTAATAAGAAATTCTCAGGAGTCTAATTACCCGTTCATGTATGCATTACATCCATGTGAGCATAATGCAGCCCTGCTACTGCTGTGAATCCATTAACCTCTCAGAACCCTGTGCCAGAAAATCCCTCGAGGCCGTCACAACATGTCAGGAAGCGTTATTTTCAGTATGAGTGCAGCTCAGACACTGACATGAATGTGGATGTATACATTTTGTGAGACAGGTTTTATGGGAGAAAGTTGAAATGTTTGAGAATGGAGTTGACATGGCTGAAATAAAGTCATCATATTTACAGAAGAGTCAAAATATTGAGAATAAAGTTCAAACTCTACCTGTATGATACGAGAAAGTTATCAATGTACAAATAACTTCACTGCCAACTGAACTACAGTTTTTAAATCTCAATCAACAGTCAACACTTTAGACGATCTCTTGACGCTCTCTGCCTCTCAACCCTGACAACCAGAAGTGCCTGGCACACACTCTGCAGGTAACCAAAAGGAGATCATATAACTCCTCTAATATCAACTCCTCACCTCATCACCTTGATTGTGGTATGCATTACAGGACACAAAGTTTGAACATAACCTCAAATCAAAGAGTTGGTCATCCATTTCTGACGTCCATCTAACTGTATCATTTGCAGTCAGTGGTTCTGTTCCATTTGCCAATCCACAGATACCCTTTTCACACAAGGCAGTTCCAGGGCCGGTGCTCAGTTGAGACTGTGTTTTGAGTTTCGGCTGCAAGAGAACCAGCTCCCGGCCAGGAAAACAGGTTCCAGAGCAGCACCAACTCTTTGCTGGTCTAGAACCACTAACATCAGGGGCGAGGGGTGAAGTTGCCCTCCATTTAAAGCGTGACGAGCACAGAAGTGTTTGTTAAGTTGGATAAGTTCTCTTCGGGACCTCATGCGATTACGAAAAGCCAGGTGCAACACCAGCAGGCATGCTACGTTGTCCGCCATCGTTGTTATTGTGAGGGAAAGTTTGTGCTAGCCCTGCTGGGAAAAGCAGTTACGTAGAAGTGACATCATGACATACATTGGAAAAACAAATTGGTGCCCAGTTTATTTTGCTAGTTAATCCAGCTAAGAGTGCATGCTCAGCTGTCCCTGAGAACCCCACATTGACGTGACTTGTTTGTTTCAGCTTTAAAGCCTATTGCGATGGATGCTATATTGGAAATGCACACTCAAGCTAAATTTTAGTCGACCTAGCATGAGGCAAAGAGGTGGAGTTGAAGCAGGTTTTAGCCTCCTTGCTAACAGCTACATTTTGCTTGCCTGTCTGTCAAGTCAGGCACAACCCTAATTGTGCAAACTCTTAATTTTGATATGTTCGAAAGTAATGAGTTATAAGAAAGATTCCTCCCTGTACAATGTTTATTGATAGAGGAATTTTTTTTTTTCAGATTAACCAGGCAGTAAACATGTTTATTTCTGCTGTAAAGATCCGCTTTTTGGAATGGATGTGTGTGTGGTTTCCAGTACTTCCAGAGCCAGCCTCCAGGGGACACTCAGAGAACTGCAGTTTTTAACACCTCCACACTGGCATCATTCCTCAGGGCCGGAGGTTGCCGCTTCAGTTCCTCCACACAACAGGATATCTGATCGTGTTTATTGAGCATGTTTGATATTTAACATCGATGCAGCCACAATCATCTTCTGAGCAAGTCAGGGAAAGTGAAATCACTCCTAACACACCTCACACCACAGAGGAATCTGACAAGATCATCTTTAAGTCCATCAAACAATCAAGACTTTCTGGCTTTTGCTGAAAGGAGGGAATCAGTCTCAAAATCTTGTATCAGTTTGCAGCTTTAGAAACTCTTGCACTTTTCAGATCACCTGAATTTGAAAGCTTATTATCACACTAAGCTTCGATCCAGTGATCCCAGGATGGTGCCAAAGTCAAACGTAGATATCCATATGTCAAAGTGTTGTGCAACAGACAGACCCGGCATGTGCTGGAGTGACAGCCTGACATTTTTGACATTCATTTTGATCCTTTTATAGACTGAAATATATTGATCAGTGAAGCTTCAAAGTAAATAAAACACACTATTGAAATGTTGGCCATTAGCAGGTTCAGTCCAAGGTTTTGCATGTGAGTTGACATGCCAATCATCATCTACTCAGTGGTCTGATCATTAAAATAGTGTGTCAGTGTGCTCGATGCAGCTCAGATCCTGCTGTGTGACTACAGGGCCTCTCTGACACAACTCCAACACACGCTCAGCAGACAGCTCTCCATCTAATGACTCCGTGTGCACTGGCTCAAAGTCATTCTGCTGACACGCTTGCACTCAACCCAATTAATCCACCACCACGCCACATGACTGCCTGAGCCTGGAAATCAGATATCTGCCTGCTAATTTGAACGATATACAGAGCAGCGCCACACATGACAGCCACTTCCAGTTGTTGTCACAGATGTATCGACCGCCATCAGAGCACAAATACAAATAGCTCTACGCCGAGCGTGGCGTGTTGAGTTTCTGAAGCACTTCACTGACTTGTCATGGTTAATTCTCGGCTGTTTTTTCACATTATATTTGGTGACATTTCCGCTCTGCTGGACGGCGACAGCGGGGAGTGACAGCAGAAAGAAGGGATGACATGCAACAAAGGTCACGAGGAGGGAACATGTCACATACCTCAACCAACTGTCAGGGCGCCCCATTTATTCTTATTTCTGTGCTCAAACTTACAGACACTCTGCATCACTATTCCTGTCAAACTTTCTATTCAGTTGGATTTGCATTTTCCTCTCCGCCTGCCCGTCTCTGTCTCTAACCTGTAATTTACTCTGCCTCTCAGCAAACTGAGTGCAGCGGGGACCAGAGGTGGGAGCTTTACCTTGTTCTGGGCGATGATAAGAATTGTGATAGCAAACAACACAAAAACAGCTGCAGAGATATTTCTGTGTTGTAGAATAGTTTACAGTGTGAACAGATATACTATGTGAAGAGACAGAGCAGCCATATAAACATAAGAACTTATTCAGTAACACTTTATATGAACCCACATATTATAGATATGCACATTTATAATGTGCCTTATAGATGCACTTACCAGGCTTAATAACAATCCTTATAAATGATAATAACCATCATAACATCTTACAGCAGAATTTATGAAGTGTTATAAGCAGTGAGCATGATTGAAGAAGAAGATGTGGAAGGTATGATTTATAATGCATTATACATTGTTACAATGTTACAATGTTACAATGTCATTTAGCAGACGCTTTTATCCAAAGCGACGTACATACGAGAACAAGAGCAACACAAGCAAAGATCTAGACAAGAGGAAACAAGATCAGTAAGAGTAACAAAGTGCTTCAAGTCAATTTGGGTGCAGGTACTGCCAAGCAGTGTAAAGGCAATACACAAAAGTAAGTAACTATTTTTATTTTTATTTTATTTTTATTTTTTTGTAAAATAAGGAACATCTACAATGAAGCAACCAAACAATTTAAAACCTTCCATTATCATCATCAACGATTAACATCACCACAATAATGACCAAAGTACCAAGTGCTGGGTCACTCAAGAGCTGAACACAGATTCCCAGAGTAGAGCAGGACAGTGCGAGTCAATTGTAGCTGGAAGACATGATCTGCCACTGGGGACAACAGTGGAGAACAGTCTAGCTAAGTGCATAGTGCTTCCTAAAGAGCTGGGTCTTTAGCTGTCTTTTGAAAGTAGAGAGGGACCCTGCAGATCGAATGGAGTTGGCCAATTCATTCCACCATTTAGGGGCAACAGAAGAGAAGAGTCGAGCTAGTGATTTTGAGGCCTTGTGTGCTGGAAGCACTAGGCGCTTTTCAGAGGCTGAGCATAGCGGGCGAGAAGGGCAGTAGACCTGGATGAGGGGTTCTAGGTAAACTGGAGCAGTTTTGGTGACTGCTTTGTAAGTCATGATTAGAGTTTTGTATCTGATGCGAGCTGCAACTGGAAGCCAGTGTAGTGAGATGAGCAGGGGAGTGACATGAGCTGTCTTAGGCTGGTTGAAGACCAGACGTGCTGCTGCGTTCTGGATCATTTGCAGAGGTTTGACTGTGAATGCAGGGAGGCCTGCCAGTAGAGAGTTGCAGTAGTCAATGCGTGACATTACAAGAGCTTGAACCAGAAGCTGTGTTGCGTGTTCTGTCAGGTAGGGTCTGATCCTCTTGATGTTATAGAGGGAAAAACGGCAGGACCGAGCAATCGAGGCAACATGAACCTTGAAGGTTAGCTGGTCATCGATCATGACACCCAGATTTCTGCATTGTATATGCACAACTAATGACAGCGTCTTGTATGGAAGCTGAACGCTTAGCTTGTAAGCTCAATGCTAACACGTACAGCAAATTGCCATTAATAGGCTTAAAAATATTAGCATCGCAGTTGTGTTGATCAGTGGTGGACAGTAATACATGTACATTTACTTGAGTACTTTGATTGAGTATCTGTACATTACTTGAGTAGGGGAGAACGGGGTTGGTCATCACACTTTTTACTGTTTTGATGATTGCTCATCATCAGAACATTTTTTAATAGTCATTCCTACATTAAATTGAAGCTTAAGGTGTTGGCTTGAAATGTGTGTCCCTCTCATTTTCCAACTCATTGTAATAAAGAGGCTATTAACTATCAAATACACTCTGAACCAACCCAACCCCCATCACGGGGATGGTTGTCACACACTATGGGGTTGGTTTCACAATGGTGTTTCAATGGGAAAAATCTTTTAAAAAAAGAGACAAGAAGGGAGAACTAAATTTGAAAGTTTAATTGCACTGACAAGTGATTGGCCTGCATAACTTAAAACATTTTAACATAAAATGAGCAAGGACCATGAACAGGAAACACATCTTTAGGCCAGCCTATATAACAACATAAAGAACAAAACAAATAGGCCTAACAATAACGGCCTACTCAACTAGGCTACATGCAGTCACTGTCTGAGTTACAGTGATGGCAAATGTAGGGTCTGTGCACTCCAACTCATTTCACCATGCATGATTTTGCCAACATAGGGGTTGGTTGTAACATGTGACAACCATCCCCAAAGAGAATGTGAGGACCAACCCCAACTGGAATTTTTTGCTAGCATCAAGGCTAACAGCCATCTAACAACCACTTAGCTAGCTAATAAAAATCTAAACTATAGCTTTCCCCTCACACTTTGTAAGGGTAACACTTGTGTTGTTATAAACCCATGGTTTAAAAGCCTAGAAGAAAAATACTGAGGAGCTGAATATTTACAATTTGACATGAAAAACATAAAAAGTCCTCTCACCTCAAGTTCAGTTGTCTTAAGGCTGATTTATACTTCTGCGTTGAATCAACCATCTATCAGAGAGACCGCACTGCCCTCAGGCGTTTCGGCGGAGAATTGCTGCGCGACACGGACACATCGACGCACAAGTATGTGGTGCTCATGACTGCGTCAGCCCCTGCTGCGTAGGGGAGACGCAGAAGTATAAATCAGCCTTTACTCCAGAGAAGACTAGGTAGGTGAGCTCTGATCCTAATTCTGGAAATGTACCTACCCCAATTTGAGAGACAGTGCCCCCTGGTGGCGAGATATAACGAGTGTGCCAACCAACCCGTGTGATAACCAACCCCGTTCTCCCCTATTATTTTTTGGGTAACTTATTTGAGAGACAAATATCATTCTTTTGACTCCACTACATTTCTATCAATGCTCTAGTTACTTAATACTTTTGCTTCAAAGTCAGCTCATGAATTGTATTCTATTTTCTGAAATCAGATACCAAAGATGATAAACATGTGTTTGCTTTGCCGTACCTGGGTTGAGCGTAGAGTAAATGCAGATCAAACGTTCTTCAGATCAGTTCATTCATTTAGTCGTGGTGATGATGGCTATGACTGAGAAGGATGATGATTATCTACCTGAGCACCACAGCCATATTTTAAATCCACGTTTGAGGTTTTTTGAAACAAAGAATGATTCATATTATGTTTACCACACAAACTTCATCACAGCCTCCAAAACATCAGCATCTAACCTGAGAAAGCATGACGAGGTCTGTAGTTAACCCTCTGGTTTTATTCCAGATGAACATTTGAAACTTGTCTGTGCTTGTAGTAACTCAGTTTATATTCCATGGTTTACCTTTTGGATTTAAAAAAAGTGATGAAGGTCTTGCACCGAAATGTTGCAATTAATCTCTTTTCAATGCAAGTTGGACAGTGTGGGGGATTCTTGCAACTCAAACTTTTCAGATATGAAATCATGTTTTCTAGATAAACAGAACTTAGCAGAATGTACACCCATGCTTTCTTGACTGCACTCATGCTTTGTGAAAATACGTTTATAGATATTTTAAAAAGTACTTTGAATACTTCAGTATTTTTAAAAGCAAGTAATCCAGGACTTTAACTCAAGTCATAATTTGACAGAACAACTTTCACTTGTATTGGAGTAAAGTTTGACCAGGAGGATCTACAATTTGACTGAAGTTATGCAGACGTGTACTTTGTCCAACACTGGTGTTAATATTATATTTAAAAAACAATCTACTCATCACACTCATACTAACAGGACCATGTTTCATTTAGCTTACGTGTTGTAAAACAAACGTGTAAAAGTGCTGATATCTGTGTTTCCCCTAGGAGATTTTCAAATGTGAGAAAGTGTCGTTCAGGTTGTTGTCTTTTGATTAAGTTAAAACAAAAATATGTGAAGAAAAAAACATTTTTAGTAACAAAGGCATATTTAATTAAATACACAGCATATTGCTCAAACAATTACACATACAGCTTGCATCACTTAAACCATAAGAGGTAGTGATAACAGCAACAATGTTCAAAGTTGAGACATTTGACTCATTTCTGTTTAAAGGTATGGAAACGTCAAAGCTCTGAGAAGAAGGAGAGCTAGATGAAGACAGAAATGTCAATATCAATGTTTCTGCAGAAGTATCGGTGTAACAGGGTAAAAATGCAGTATTACTTATTCTTCATTATAATTACACAAAGTATACCTGTGTGTGTGTGTGTAGAGCCTCCTTGTATATTTGTTTTTCTAAAGTATTTTGAAGTGCAGCCTCGTCTTCCGGTCATTTTCTTCTTCGTTGGTATCTTGACCTTTATATTTGATTTGCCCCCCTTCCCTCTCCCCTTTTGTATGTTATCCCTTGGGGAGAGGTAGGTGTCCGTCACTTACTTTTATGTTTCCATATATTTACTTATTCTATGTGTGCTTTTGTCCTGTATAGTGTTCCTATGTGTATATTAAACAGAGTTTACTTTTATTCATTTGTAAAGTCATAGTTAAGCAGACTAACTGAACATGCACGTGTTGGTTTACGTGCACTGAAAGTTAAGCTAGTCGAAATGTGCTCTCATCTGGTGCAGGAGCGGAGGCGGGCGGCATACTGTATAAACTCTGAGGTTCTTGTCTGTCTGTTTAACAGGTATGATTATTGTGTTTTATATCTTTTATGTGAGTGTAATGTTTATGCTTGTTACGCAGGCCCTTTTGTATGTTATCCCTTGGGAGAGGAGCGGAGGCGGGCTGCATACTGTATAAAACTCTGAGGTTCTTGTCTGTCTGTTTAACAGAATAAACGCAGAACAAACGAAGTCCTGGTGTTGGTCGTTAGTCAACTTTAAACAAACACAACGCAGATTTCCACCGGTTACACTTGGTGCCGTTCGACCCGTCACATCGTGACCACTGACCGACTGCGCTGGACGCTGCAGCTGTCTCCGTGGCTGCTCTCCTGTCTGCTGCTCCGCTGCTCCGCGCTCCACACTGAGGGTCGGTGCGCCCTGCGCTCGCTGTCAGGTGTCCTTTTTAGCCTGTGGCTTCTGTGAGCCTGAGGACTTAATGTATTGACCGGGGTTTTCGTCATAATCTTGTTATATTTTCCCTGTCTTTTGAGATATATATTGGAAAGGTGATAATTTTTTTTAAAAAGTAGAGAAGAGTAAAAAAAAAAAAAAAAAAAAAAAAAAAAATTTAAAAAAAAAAAAAAAAAAAAAAAAAAAGGTTAATTAGAGTAACAGTGTATAGCTAGATAAGAAGACTCTAGTTGAGTATCCTGTTTTATTTTCCACCTACCATACATGAGCTTTCTCTTTTTTTTTTTTTTTTTTCTCCCCATACAGTTTATTTGTAAGGTGTTTTGGGTATATGCTCTCACTTGATGATTATTCTGTGGGCAGTTGTATGAGATTTTTGCATATACTTGGGGTGATTCAATCATTTTGTTTCAGGATCTTCTTTCTGTTTTCACCTTCAGTTTGTGTGTTGTAGGCTTTAAATATGTCAGGTGATGAAACTGTTGCTGCAAAGGTTTTGTTTGAGCGTGAGGATGTGGGGCACAATTTTAGTTTTGGCATGGGAAGAGGTCAGGCTATTGCTTCATTATGTCTTGGTAGGGGTAGGTCATTGGCTCCTGGTGTTAATGTCAGCAATTTAGACCATTCTGTGTTACTCCCACCATTGGTCCCTGCAGCCACCTCAACACCGATTGCTCAAACCCATTCTCATCCCATGCAATGGTCCCTGCTGAGGTTTTGGGTCCTATGATTACTGACATTGCCAAACAGATAGGGGAGGGTATTAAGGCGAGCCTTGCCACCATGCACCAGCCTGGCCACACCCCTGATCAATCATCTGCTGACCGACCAGTGAGCTCGGTGATCCATCCCAGCTGAAGGTTGTTGTTCAGTCTGAAACCAAAGCCCCTCCCTACTACAAGGGTGACCATACAGATGCATTCTCCATTCAGGAATGGGAGGGAATGATGAAATGTTATCTGTCAAGGATGAACTGTGTGACACACGCTGAAAGGTTCGACCTGATAATGTCCAGATTAACAGGTAGAGCCAGGACATAGTCAAAGTCTCACTTCGCTGCCGTCTTGAACTAGTTGGTGATGAGAGGGTTGCTACTGTGTTTGATATCCTACGGTGCAACTTTAGTGAGTTGACATACTCTAGCCTGCCCATGAAAGACTTTTACAGCACTGTACCACGACCAGGCGAAAGTGCCATGGATTATTGGATCCGATTGAACAAGTCAATTGATGCTGCAGATGAGTGTCTTCGCAGAAGAGGCAAGCAGGTGGAGGACCCCAGCACAGAGGTTGTCACGATGTTCATTAACCACTGCCCCGATCCAATGCTTGCGCTTTCATTCCAGCTGAAGTCTCCTGAGGGGTGGACTGCAGCTGAGGTACAGGACAAGTTGGATGGCCATATGAGAAAAATGAAAACGAATGTAGCTCATTCACATGCTATGTGTCTCTCTGCTCTCAGTCAGTGTCACACCAATGTTACCTGTCACTCTCAGCTTGCCACTCAGATACCTGTTTCCCACACACATGAGCAGGTGCCCATCCCTTCGCCCTTGCTCCCTCCTGTCGCTGCTGGTCTGCCGGAGTCACCCAGTGGAACTTTAAGTCTGCAACAGCCGCCAGCTGTGTGTCCGCTTCCCACCACTCAAAATGTGCATTCTCCATCTGCTTTTTCCAACATACATGCAGCTACAGCTGAGTCTCCAAGCATGGTGGCTATGTTTGACAAAGTTCTCTCCCTGTGCACTGCTTCCGTTGCCAATGGACAGAGACGCACATTCCAGCCCAGCCGTTTTCGTGCCCAACAGAGTGCTCAACCTGCTGCATGCAAAGTCTGTGGCTCTGCTGATCATTCCACTCATGCTCATTGCAGGCTTTACAGGTTATGTCTCAACTGCTTCGGCCCTGGACATGTGAAGCGTGAATGCAACCAGTCTGGCCAAAATCCAGCCATGCACCCCCCGCTCCTCTCATGCTGATTTAAACTAACCGGCCCATGTGAAGAGAGGGGCAACATGGGCAGCCTCAGAGAAACCCTCACCAGTGAAACAGACTCTCAATCTGTGTATGTTAACTGCTGTAAAAATGTGCCTGCTGACAAGACAGTGATAGTTGTGGGATCACAACGAGTTGATGGAGCATGTGAGTTGTTTTATGCTCCAGTGTCGATCAGTGGTCAGTCTACTTTGAGAGGGATGCTTGATTCAGGAAGCATGTCATGCACCCTGAGTGAGGAAGCAGAGTCAAAGCTGAGAGCTTCTGGTGTTCTCTTGGACCCTCAACCTGTGCCAGAGAATGTGGTACTGGTAGGCTGTGGTGGTCTTGTCACGCATCCTAAATGTATCTATGACTTGGACATGAAGATCTATGGCTTCAGTTATGTGGTGCCTGTATTTGTAGTCCTGGTCAGAAAGATGAACTCATTGTCGGAAGCAATGTGCTGCGTTCCATCATCCAAGAGATGAAGTCAAGTGAAAAGTACTGGGAGCTTGTTTCCTCCGCTAACTCTGACCCAGAATGTGAGCAGTTTCTGCAGCTGCTGAGCTGTATCTCTCGTTGGTCGGGTTCTGAGGTTCCAGACAAGATTGGAACGGTGAAGCTGCAAAAAGCTGTCACCCTCTTGCCGCAGCAGGAATATGTTGTTTGGGGGAAGCTACCTCCTTCTGCCCCAGTGTCGCCAGGAAGCACTGTTATAGTAGAACCCTCGTCTGCTCGGTCCACACCAAGAACATCATGGTTGGGCGAGTCATAACACCCATGTGGGGGATCGTTGGATCCCTATGAAGATCCTGAATCCTACACAGGACCCTGTAACACTGCGGCGTAATGCTAAGATTGCAGATGTTTTCCTTGTGTTGCTGTGGAGGATCTGCCCATCGCCCAGGGTCTGAGCAAAACCCAAGGCGTGCCTTCGACTGAATCTCCTCCCTCTCCTGACTCAGTGTCTGACCCTGTGAAGCTACTTGATACCTGTGGGTTGGGTGATGTAGATGTTGAGAGCTGTGAGGTGTCGGTTGAGTGCAAGAAAAAGTTGGCTGAGCTTTTGTGAGCTACAAAGACATCTTCTCTAAGGACAAGCTGGACTGTGTGAGGCAAAGGGATTTGTCCATCGCATTCATCTCAGTGATGACCGCCCTTTAGGCTGCCGTTCCGCCGAGTTCCTCCTGCACACTACCAGAAGCTAAGAGAGGTGCTCTCTGACATGGAGATGAAAGGCATAATCAGCAAGTATCAGTGAGTATGCCTCACCGCTTGTTATGGTCTGGAAGAAATCAGGGACCTGAGAATCTGCACTGATTTTCGCTGGCTGAATGCCAAACAGTGAAAGACGCTACCCGCTGCCTCACCAGGCGGACTGTCGGCTGCCCTTGGTGGAAACGCCTTCTTCAGTACCATGGATCTGACATCAGGATTTTACAACGTTCCCCTCCATGAGTCTGACAGGCACTACACAGCCTTCACTACACCTCTCGGCCTCTATGAGTACAACGGCTCCCTCAAGGCCTGTGCAACAGTCCAGCATCTTTCATGCGAATGATGCTCAGCATCTTTGGTGATCTAAACTACTCAAGCCTGCTGTGCTACCTTGATGACCTGCTGGTGTTTGCGCCTTCTGAGGATGAGGCCCTCAAGAGACTGGAGGTTGTTTTCTCCCGTTTAAGAGCCAGTAACCTGAAGCTAGCGCAGAAAAAGTGTCATTTTCTTCAACGGTCTGTGCAGTTCTTGGGTCATGTGGTTGATGCTAATGGTGTTTCTGTTGACCAGGAAAAAGTGAGGGTTATCTCCAGCTTCAACAAAGAGGATCTCATGAATGCTGATGGCTGCACTCCCTCTCCACAGAAAGTGAGATCTTTCCTTGGGATGGTGATGTTTTATCAGCATTTCGTCTCTGGCTGCTCTCGGGTGGCTAAGCCGCTCTTTGCCTTGACTGCGGGTCAGAAGAGGAGAGTGAAAGGTTCCAGGGGTCAAGGTAGAGCTGGGACATTCCGGGAGTTGACTCCCAAGACTGGACTCCTGCTTGTGAAAGAGCATTTGAGGAGCTCAAGAGTGCACTTCTGAACTGTGTGGTGCTGGCCCATCCTGACTTTGACAGACCATTTCTCCTTTCAACTGATGCATCTTTGGATGGCCTTGGCGCTGTGTTGTCTCAGGTTCCGGGGGTGAGGAGAGAGCAAGACCGGTAGCTTTTGCAAGCAAGTCCCTCAGTCGCAGCCAGTCCAAGTATCCTGCTCACAGACTCGAGTTTTTGGCTTTAAAGTGGGCTGTGTGCGATAAGTTCAGCCATTGGCTCAAGGGCCACAAGTTCACAGTTTGGACTGATAACAATCCTCTCACGTACATCCTGACGAAGCCGAAGCTGGATGCCTGTGAGCAACGATGGTCGCCAAGCTTGCCCCTACTCCTTTGACATCAGGTATGTCCCTGGCAGACTGAATGTGGTAGCGGATGCCCTCAGCAGAGACCCGTTCGCAAAGCCTTTGTCTCGCCGCCTGTTATCAGAACCCTACATCGAGCTCTTACAACAAGCTGGAGATGTGGAGGATCATTGTGTGCAGGATGCCTTTCGTTTGACCTGTCAACCCCAATCTCTGAACAGTCTTCCTCTTTCCACTGCTGTCAATGTCTCCATGTCGGAAGATGATGTGTCCACTGTTTTGTCTTCCACCAGCGACTGGGATTCTGCTACGAGGCAACGTGCAACTTCTCTGTCTGACCACCTGTCAACACTGGCTACACCTGGAGTTGATGAGTTCCCTGTGTTGTCTGTAACAGACCTGCTGTCTCACCAGAACACAGACCCTGTGTCTCAAGGGTTACCTTTTATGTTGGACGGAAGCGTAGACCTTCCAGACGTGAGCGCTGTAATGAGAGTCAACAGACGCTCAGGATCTTGAAGCAGTGGGACAAACTTACACTCCTCAACGGTGTCCTCTACAGAGTTGTCAAAGACCCGCTGACCAAACACAAGAGATTCCAGTTTGTTGTGCCTGATTCCCTTCGATCTGAGGTGCTGTCTGGTGTTCATGACCATGCTGGGCATCAAGGACAGCCACGCACACTCTCTCTGACACGTCAGCTTCTTCTGGTATGATATGGAGAAGGATGTTCGCAACTATGTCAGGAACTGCCACCGGTGTGTACTCAGCAAGACCCAGAGCCAGCCGCAAGAGCCCTTTGGAGAACATTAAGACCACTGCTCCTCTGGAACTTGTGTGCATTGATTCTGGTCTGCTGAGGATAGCAACAACAAGTCTGTGGATGTTCTGGTGGTCACAGACCACTTCACCAAGTTGGCGCATGCATTCCAGTGTCAAGACCAAACAGCTAAAAGAGTAGCCAAGAAGCTTTGGGATGGATTCTTCTGTATATATGGCTTCCCACAACGCATTCATTCTGACCAAGGAGCAAATTTTGAGAGCGAGCTGATGGCTGAGCTTCTGGAACTGAGTGGTTGGGAAGTCTCGCACCTCGCCTTACCACCCTATGGGGAATGGAAACACAGAAAGGTTCAATCGCACACTTGGCAACATGTTGAGATCCCTCCCTCCAAGAGCGAAACAGAAATGGCCTCAGCTGATCCAGTCAATGACGTTCATGTATAACTGTACTGCTCATGAGACTACAGGTTTTGCACCTTTCTATCTGATGTTCGGCAGGGTCCCCAGGCTGCCGGTTGATCTCATGTTTCAGAACGTTCTTCGTGACGACACCACTTGTGATTACGACTCCTATGTCAAGTCTCTGGTTGATGACCTACGCACTGCTATGTTAACAGCCCAAGCGAACAGCAGAGTGGAGCAAAAATCAGTCTGATCAGTACAACAAAAGAACTAGAGGCTTGCCTCTCTCACTGGGCGACCAGGTGCTGGTGGCGAACAAAGGAGTCAGAGGCAAGAAGAAGCTTTCTGATAAGTGGAATCCTCTTGTCTATACTGTTGTGGACTCAAAGCCTGCTCTTCACATCTACCGGATCAGAGACAGGGATGGTCGTGAGCGTGTGGTGCACCGAAACCTCCTCCTTCAAGTCAATTTCCTGCCTTTGGATGTTTCTCTGGACGATGATGCGACTGTTGTGTGTCTGAATGATGGCCTCTCCATGTCTGGACTGCCTGGGGCAGAGATGTCAGTGGTGGACTCTGAAGCTGAGCGGCTTGGACCCTCACTTGCTGGTTCCCTCTCTTCTGTGAGTGACTGTGATGAGGATTTTACTGCCTCCTGGGTTGAGCAACATTCTCCCACTGCTACAGTTTCTGATGTTGACCCATGTCCCCCACCAGTGGCTTCTTCTCCTGCTCTACGTGGGCTGGTTGGTGCTGTTCCCTCCTCGGACTCCTCTGCTGAGCAATACTCCCCACTACCAGTGCCTCAGGTCACGCAGATTCAGATATGGGTCTCAGACTTACCTCCAGATTCGGTAGAGTCATTAAACCTGTTTGTCGTCTGATTGAGTCAATGGCTCAGGTTGAAACATTGTTTGGTATTGACCAAGTTAAATCTACTGTTATACATGTGTAGTTACCTACCTTGTGTCTACCCTTTAACTGTTTTCCTGGAGGATAAACATTTGTTTTGGGTTTAGACAGTTGTATTTTGGTATTGTATTTTGTATTTGCTGAGATTATTGCCCCTTTGCTTGTTCCCACTGTGTGTATGGCCTTGTGTGGTGGTAAAAGGCACCTCATTTCTTTGTCTAAAGAGTACTCCTCAGATTTGCTAGGCGCCGAGCTTGTCTCTGGACTCTTAACCGATTTATGGTGGCATGTGTTGCTGATTTGTTCCACTGGTTTTGTGGTTCCTTATGAAGGCCAGTAGGTTTTGTGGTGAATATGCTTTGTAATGTGTTGCATGATTTTGTGTAATTCTAGAGGGGTGAATGTAACAGGGTTAAAAATGCAGTATTAATTATTATTTCATTATAATTACACAAAGTATACCTGTGTGTGTGTGTGTAGAGCCTCCTTGTATATTTGTTTTTCTAAAAGTATTTTGAAGTGCAGCCTCATCTTCCGGTCATTTTCTTCTTCGTTGGTATCTTGACCTTTATATTTGATTTGCCCCCTTCCCTCTCCCCTTTTGTATGTTATCCCTTGGGGAGAGGTAGGTGTCTGTCACTTTACTTTTATGTTTCCATATTTACTTATTCTATGTGTGCTTTTGTCCTGTATAGTGTTCCTATGTGTATATTAAACAGAGTTTACTTTTATTCATTTGTAAAGTCATAGTTAAGCAGACTAACTGAACATGCACGTGCTGGTTTACGTGCACTGAAGGTTTAAGCTAGTCGAAATGTGCTTTCATCTGTGCAGGAGCGGAGGCGGGCTGCATACTGTATAAAACTCTGAGGTTCTTGTCTGTCTGTTTAACAGGTATGATTATTGTGTTTTATATCCTTTATGTGAGTGTAAAGTTTATGCTTGTTACGCAGCCCTTTGTATGTTATCCCTTGGGGAGAGGAGCGGAGGCGGGCTGCATACTGTATAAAACTCTGAGGTTCTTGTCTGTCTGTTTAACAGAATAAACGCAGAACAAACGAAGTCCTGGTGTTGGTCGTTAGTCAACTTTAAACAAACACAACGCAGATTTCCACCGGTTACACATGGGAAAATGAAAGAAAGGGGAGGTCATATTTTGAAACTCAGAGCGGAGTGGGAAAGGAAAAATATTTTTTTAAGTGCAAAAGAAGAGACTCAGTAGTTATAACTAGGCTGGGGCTTGGGCATTGTGGGCTCAAGAGTGGGCTGGCCCTGATAGGGAAGCACCTGATGGAAAATGTGACTTTGGGGACGTGGAGTCAGTGCGTCATGTTCTCTTGCAGTGTGAAAGATATGCTTGGGAAAGGAGGACGCTGTTCAGAGACCTGCTAACAGCTTGAGAAGCAGTCTTTAGCAGGAGCACGTTATTAAACTTGGACAACTGGGCGAAAGTTAAGACACTGTTGGAGTTCTTACACAGAACCAGAGTGTACTCAAGAATATGAGAATTGATCTAAGGACCTGATTCATCGACCTGAGGAGGGCAGCAATACGCTGTTGTTGCGTCTAGCCTGCCTTACCCGAAGAAGAAGAAGAAGAAGAAAGAAGAAGAAGAAGAAAGAAGAGAAGAAGAAGAAAGAAAGAAAAGAAGAACTTTTATTTTGAAACGGACAACACTCAACCGGAAGTACGTCTAACTGGAGCGCGTGACTCTTTTTTTTCAAATGGTGACTGGTTGGCGCGATAATTCTGTCGGAGTGTTTTTGTCTTCATGGTAGAGTTTAAGGAAGTTTGATAGAGAGCTAGCTGTGTTTGTGAGAGTTGAAAATGTCTAAAGTCCACACACTGAGAGGTTTAGTGAAGCAGAGACTGACTGCGGCTGCTGAAGAGATATTTGAGCTGTTTGAAAGAACGATAGCAGAGTACGAGGAGCAACTTAGTCGATCAGCAGAGGAGAACCAGCGACAACAGAAACTACTGGACGCTGTTTACAACCCGGAAGTCCTCTTACACAGAGCAGGTCTGTTCTCTCTTCTTTAATCTTCTATGAACTTAAACAAGCCGCTTTACAACATGAGGGCGGCTCTATTCTGAGCTGTACGGTCATTTAATGGACGGTGTTGTGCCGAGAAACGCCTGCCCGCCGAGAATTGCATGCACCTCGCGGGAACGCGATTATTCAGCTTCATAGCATATTACATGTCATATATCTGTAAATATTGGACGAGAAAAGTCCAACATATGAGCTGAAGACATTTTGGGACTCTAAAGAGTCCGAATAATAACTTTATAGGTGGATGCATTTTTCGGCAACAGCTATTTTTCTGTCTGCCGAAATATGCATCCACCTCTAAAGTTAGTTTTTGATCCTTTGTTGAGTCCCAAACTGCTGCTAGCTCATATTTTGAACTGTGTGGATTTATTAGTTACAAAATATGACTTGTTCTTTTCTCTATAGCTGAATAACAGGTGGATGCATATTTTCTGACACCTTAAGGCTGATTTATACTTCTGCGTGAATCAACGGCGTACCCTATGCCGGGGGTCCGTGTAGCTCCCGTACCTACGCGAGGCCTACGCACGTAGCTGACGTGCACCTCCTCCTAAAGGCTGATTTATACTTCTGCGTTGAATCAACGGCGTACCTACGCCGGGGTCCGCGTAGCTCCCGTACCTACGCCGAGGCCTACGCACGTAGCTGACGTGCACCTCCTCCAAAATGTAACTACGAGAGCCGACGCGGACCGCAAGCTCTGTGATTGGTCCGCTGGACGGCTTTGTCTTTCCCGCATTCACAGCACTTCCGGGGTCCCGGACATCGGCCACACATCGTCCGTGTATTTCATCTCCTCCTCTCTATTCTTCATTAATCATGTCTGTATGATAAACAGCAACATGTATCAGCTGTAGATTAACAGAACACGCTCTGAATCTCTGTGGAAAAGAAACAGAGATCGTAGCGGGACCGGAAGCAGGCGACTGGCTATCAGAGAGACCACACTGCCCTCAGGCGTTTTGGCGGAGAATTGCTGCGCGACACAGACACAACGACGCACAAGTATGTGGTGCTCATGTCCACGTCAGCCCTGCTGCGTAGGGGAGATGTAGAAGTATAAATCAGCCTTTAAGGCTGATTTATACTTCTACGCAGCAGGGGCTGACGCAGACATGAGCACCACATACTTGTGCGTCGGTGTCTGTGTCGCGCAGCAATTCTCTGCTGAAACGCCTGAGGGCAGTGCGGTCTTTCTGATAGCCGGCCGCCTGCAGCTAAATTCAATCGCTCATCATGGTTTTGAGTTTTCTGCATTGAAATGAAGTCACACATCATCAGTCAAACATTAAGGCTGATAAAACGCTTATTCTACAAAGTCTATTCAACATAAAGACACAAAAAGATATAAACTTTACTTTTGGGTCATAACTCGTCACTATTTAGCCCCACAATAAGAATTGTATCGGTTTTAAACTGTAAATTGCTGTGGACAGCTCTACTATAAGCGGTGCGCGTTCCCGCGAGGTGCATGCAATTCTCAGCGGGCAGGCGTTTCTCAGCACAACACCAGCAATGATTAGAGTTTCTGTTCCTAGAGACAATCTGCATCAATGTGCATCAGACAACTCATCAGGTTAGTCTTTAAAAACAGACATGACTCTGTAGTGGAAGTCACTGCATTAAAAACAGACATGACTCTGTAGTGGAAGTCACTGCATTAAAACAGACAGGACTCTGTAGTGGAAGTCACTGCATTAAAAACAGACATGACTCTGTAGTGGAAGTCACTGCATTAAAAACAGACATGACTCTGTAGTGGAAGTCACTGCATTAAAAACAGACATGACTCTGTAGTGGAAGTCACTGCATTAAAACAGACAGGATTCTGTAGTGGAAGTCACTGCATTAAAAACAGACATGACTCTGTAGTGGAAGTCACTGCATTAAAAACAGACAGGACTCTGTAGTGGAAGTCACTGCATTAAAAACAGACATGACTCTGTAGTGGAAGTCACTGCATTAAAAACAGACATGACTCTGTAGTGGAAGTCACTGCATTTGTTGTTCATGTCACCTGTGTTGTTGTATTTCAGTGTTTCCTGCAGATGTCCAGCATCTGTTGGAGAGTAAAGAAGAGCTTCCCTTTGAGCAGCAGGAGAGGATCCCCAGTCCAGACCAGGAGGACCCACTAGATCCACCACACAATAAAGAGGAACAGGAGGAACTGTGGAGCAGTCAGGAGGGAGACCAGCTTCAAGGACTGGAGGAGGCTGAGACCACCAAGGTCACATTGACTCGAGTCCTTTTGAAGAGTGAAGATCATGATGGAGAGGAACCTCAGTCCTCACAGCTGTCTCAAGTACAAACTGAACAGATGGAGACAGGAGCTGATGGAGAGGACTGTGGAGGAACAGGCAGGAGCGGGGATCCAGATGAGGTCACAACAGAAGACTCTTCTGAAGCTGAGACTGAAGACAGTGTTGATTGGGGAGAGACGACAGAACATCAGTCAGGGTTAGACTCTGTGAAGCAGAGAAATAAAGAAAGACCAGAGCGAGAGAAACCACACAGCTGCTCTGAGTGTGGGAAAACATATAAGAAGAAAGGACTGCTAGCTGATCACATGAGGACTCACACAGGAGAGAAACCCTTCTGCTGCTCTCAGTGTGGTAAAAAGTTCACTCAGAGGCCATATCTGAAGCGTCATGAGAGGGTTCACACAGAAGAGAAACCCTACAGCTGCTCCGAGTGTGGGAAGACATTTATCAGGAAATCGCAGCTTGTTGAACACATGCACATTCACCAGGGGATTTATCTCTTCAGCTGCTCCAAGTGTGCTCTAAGATTCACTCACAAGGCATATCTGAGGCAGCACGAGAGAATCCACACAGGAGAGAAACCATTCGGCTGCTCCGAGTGCGGAGGGGATTTCTCTACAAACAAGATCTGGACAGACACGCATCAAGTCACAAGGCGAGAAACCCTTCAGCTGCTCAGAGTGTGGTAAAACATTTCGCTACAGCAGGCTTCTGAGCATCCACATGCTTCTTCACAGGGAAGAGAAACCCTTCAGCTGTTCAGTGTGTAAGAAAAGATATAACTACCACAAAGGTCTGCGCAGACACATGAAAGTTCACTCCGGAGAGAAACCGTCGAGCTTATCTGAGTGTGGATAAAGATTTACTCTTCAAGGGAATCTGATCCTATATCACTCTTCTCTTTCAGACACAGAACATGACCCAAGTACAGAGCCTCAAAGGTCGTTGGTATTTGAGTCTCAAACACCTTGCCTAGTGAACATTTTCTATTTTCAAGGTTTTATTTCAAGGTTTCAAACATTCTGGCAGACATCTCACGACCCCCCATTTGTGTCTTGTGCCCCCCCCCCCCCCGGGGGGTCCCGACCCACAATTAAGGGACAGGGAGGATAAGGGACACTTGAAAAAACAGTTAAGGTAAAATATACTTTTTTAAATTCTCAGATTAAAGTCTGAATTCTCAGATTAAAGTCTGAATTCTCAGATTAAAGGTGACATATCATGCAAAATCGACTTTTTAATGGTTCTCTACCTGAAATATGTTTCCCTGGCATGTCTACAAACCCCCCGAGAATGAAAAAAATCCATTCTGCCCCTGTTTTGATTTCTCCACCTTTCTGTAAATGTGTGTGAAACCAGCCGTTTCAGACTTCCGTGTTTTGTTACGTAACAACAATATCCGGTCTGTCACGGAGTCAGAGCTCGGAGCTTGTTCAGCCCATAGACTGTATAAAATAATACTGAATCCCTCCTCTGTTTTTCATTACCTGCACACATGTGTGCTAACCATAGACTGTATATAAAAATGGACAGCGTTGCTCCGCCTCTTCCCGTTGTACAGTTCTGAAGCCAAAAAATCCCTCTCCTGGGCGCTGCCATTGTGCAGCCAGAGCCTGTGAAGCCACTGTAATAAGCTCCGCCCTACAGCGTAACGTCACAAGACGCTGTGTGTCCTTTAAAGTTTCGTTCTACGGCGGCTGTGAATCAAAGGAAACCCGGAAGTAAAATTCAGTTTTTTAACCTCTAATAACTAACGAAAAAGAAACTTTTCAGAAAAAGAGGCCTTGAACACAAACCAGTCAAATACTAACTACATATCACCACAGCATACGGATGAGAGAAACATTCATACCACGTGTATATTTTTTTTAAAGTTTGACTGACAGATTTTCTTACCTATACTGCAGCCAGCCACCAGGGGGCAGTCACACTGCTGAAATCCTCACCACCAGCCACCGGAACCTCTCCCTTGGTGCTAACAAGGAGCTTAGAAGGGAGGCATGCTAGTTGTAGGCTGTCTTAATAAACACAAAGGTCGGTTTTACTCCCCACGTCTGCAGATTTGAAGATCTAGTGGATGATTTTTATTTGTCATGGAAAAGTGCTAGCGCTAGTTAGCATAGCTACATAGCTACATGTCGTAGCTGTTGCTGTGTACAAAGACACACGTCGACATGCTGACAAATAAAACAACAAGAAACACTAAATCTGTGACCAATGGTTCAGAAAGGTCCTGCTGCAGGCGCCTCTCCGTCAGGATCAGATTCTGGATCAGATTCAGAGGGTTGAAGTAACGCGGTCTGTGAGCAGCCGTGTATATTCAGCCAACATGTAAACATTAGATCAACGTGCTGGACAGCCGAGGCCACATCCACTTCCTGAGGGGGCGTGGTCAGAGAGAAAACCAACTGTTCTGAGGAGGACTGAAGAAGAGGGCATTTCAGGCAGACCAAAATCTGATTTCAAAGTGTTTTTTTTGAGAAATAAACTTTAAAGACATGTTTTGGGGACCTCTTAGACCAATATATATTGATGAAAAAAGCGTGATATGTCCCCTTTAAAGTCTAAATTCTAATTTTAAAGTCAGAATTCTCAGAATGTTTGAATTCTAAGATTAAAGTTAGAATTTTCATATAAAAGTCAGAATTCTAAGATTAAAGTCTGAATTCTCAGATTAAAGTCAGAATTTTCAGATTAAGTCTGAATTCTCAGATTAAAGTCAGAATTCTCAGATTGAAGTCTGAATTCTCAGATTAAAGTCAGAACTTCAGATTAAAGTCTGAATTTTCAGATTAAAGTCTGAATTTTCAGATTAAAGTCTGAATTGTCAGATTGAAGTCAGAATTCAAATATTGCTCCTTACATGTTTTTTCCAGTGTCCCTCATCCTCTCCCGTACCCTCTGATACGTCCACGCTGCAGCTGAAATGTTCCGTCTGAACTGTCAGATATCACCAGATTAATGGGATTAAGGAATCAGCTGCAGAGTATAAACAGGAGTGATTGTTGTCTTTTATTTGTTTGGATGTTTGTTTTTGATCGCCTGTCTTCCTTCATTCAGTCACTGCAGCTTTTCTGATTTTAGTCTGCATCGTGTGTACTAGTTCACTCTGTTAGATATGATCAGCTGAGGGCAGACTTGTTCATGTTAGTGATGATATGTTGTTTACATCCTTTACTTCCTGTTTCAGGGTTAGTGAAGCCAGATAACCAGGAAGTGTTTGTTTTTGTAGTTCTGATTGTTTTGATTGTAAAGGATGAATAAAACACTAAAAACACTGTGGCTGTGTTGTTTGTTCAGGCCTCAGAGAACATCACTCTGTTCAAATGCTGAGACATGATCGGATCTCTTTTTGTGATATGAGATGTCAAAGTGGTGAGAGTCACCCACAGCTCTGAGTGTGGTGATGCATTCAGGGGACCTGGAAACAGTGGGACGTTCCCACTCTGCAACTTTTTATCTTGAAATCAGATTCAGACTTTTTTTCTCAACATTCACAATCAACTGTTTTACTGTAATTTAAATTTGAGAAGAAATCAAATGTCGATGTTAAACTGGACATTTAAATTTTTATTGAAGTGCTTGATGAAAGTAAT
The DNA here is from genome assembly GCF_009762535.1 of Notolabrus celidotus. Classification (NCBI taxonomy): domain Eukaryota; kingdom Metazoa; phylum Chordata; class Actinopteri; order Labriformes; family Labridae; genus Notolabrus; species Notolabrus celidotus. The sequence continues at coordinate 29,213,501 of NC_048284.1, read as the reverse complement.
CTTCCTCCTCTGAGTGTTCTTCCTCTCTCCTGGTGTTAATGCTTTTCAGTTAGGTTATTTATTACTTCAACTTCAACAAAGTTGTCTAACTTTTATTTCCCTCTGTACTCTGTAAAATAATGGAGTGGATGGTTACAGATAGATTGGTACAGAAATAGAAAAAATTGGTACTTTTTAGAGTATCAAAGTGGATTTAGGAAGGGTAAATCTACAAGGATGCTGTTTTGAATTTGTACATTGATGTAAAAAAGGCTATTGCAAATACAGAAGCAGTAGTAGCAGTGTTTCTTGACATTGAAAAAGCATTTGATATGCTATGGAGGGAGGGGCTGCTAATTGCATTATATGATGGGGGTTAAAGGAAGGATGTATAACTGGATTACGAGCTTTTATGTAATAGGACAATACAGGTGAAGCGAATTCTCTGAGAAACTTGAGGTAGAGAATGGAACCCCTCAAGGAAGTGTTATAAGCCCTGTCTTGTTCAATATCTTAGTAAACAGTATGTTTAGTAGAGAGGGTAGAGAACTTGGAGTTTCCTTGTTTGCTGACGAAGGAGCTGTCTGGAAACGAGGGAGGAATCTCCTTATGTCTTCACTCAGACTCAGAAAGCTTTAGAGAGTGTGACTGAGTGGGCTAATGAATGGGGCTTCAAAATATCAATTGATAAGACTAAATACATGGTATTTGGGTTTAAAAGGAAAGTGCCAGCCCAGCAGACACTTGAAAGAGTCAGGCACTTTAAATTTCTTGGAATGTGGCTGGATGAGAGATTGACGTGGAAAGTGCATGTAGAAAAGGTCTGTTTTAAGTGTGAAAAAATAGTGAATGTTCTTAGGTGTGTGGCAGGGTCAGACTGGGGGGCTGATTGAGAGTCACTTTTGATGATATATGAGCTATGGTATGTTCAGCTATTGATTATGGGTGTATGGCATAGGATCAGCTGCGTCGTCAGTGACAAGGAAGCTCCATATAATTCAAGCTAAGGCCTTTAGAGTGTGTGGTGGCGCATATCACACTACCTCAGTAGCTGCTCTTTTAGTAGAAATGGGGGAAACGCCACTGCACCTTAGAAGGATTAAACTTGGCGTGAGGTACTTAATGAAAATAAAGGGGCAGACTAAATCAGGTCAAGCAAATAGACTCTTGAACCAGCACTGGGAATTCTTGGGATCAGCAACTACAGTTGAAGCTAACTTTGGGGAAAGCTAAAATCTGTAGCAGAGGAAATGGGAGTGCTTAATTTGGATGTGTGCCCTCAAGTCTGTGGTCTATTGTACCTCAATGGTTGATCCCAGGTCCTGGGTTCACTTAAGTATTCTAAATGTCTGTCAGAGAAAGGAAGTAGGGGTTGCTGTGAGAGTGTTTCAGTCTTATTTGTGCCAGCATTGGAATGGGTATATTCCAGTGTTTACAGACGGATCAAAAGAACCGGAGAGTATACATATCTGAGCTGGGAGTTAAAAAGGGGGTGCGGATTCCTGACCACGTCAGTATTTACTGCTGAAATGGTGGCAGTACTATGGGCACTTTGGGCAAAGGACAAGAAATTGAGGCAGGTAGTGAATGCAGTGATTCAGCAGCAGTGTTGACAACAATTAAAGAGCAGAAGTCCAAGTCTAGGCCGGACATGTTAGCAGAGATAAATCAAA